>NW_024699228.1:0-4316 GCF_008729295.1 Plectropomus leopardus | reverse complement strand
TATCAGAAAATTGCATTTTTTAAGGCAGTTCATTCAAAACATAACTGCACATCCCTATCAACAGGAAAGAAAAATATATTATTATTATTATTATTGTTATTATTATTGTTGTTGTTGTTACTATATCCAACACAGGGGCGTCCACAGGGCATTATTGCAGCGTTTATTTCGGGTGCATCATGACTGCAGTTTTCTGTTGACCTGTCGTCGAGCTTCTTTGGTTTCCAGATATGTGAACAGAGTGAGACCTCTCTGTATTCTCCTCCTCGCCGGAGTGGTCCTCGCGGGAGTGGAGGCCCCGCCCCCTGTGCTGCGTCACTACAGAGTTAGATAATAAACAGGAACTGTACTTATAAGTACAAAAACATTTAATATCTTAATATACATCAGACGGACATCTGATTATAAATGTTTCATTCAAACAGGAAGTTAACTGAAATTTCCAGCTTATCATCATTTTATTTATTTATGTATTTGTTTGTTTATTTATTTATTGAATAAACCTTTGAATTTGTGCTTTTGTTTTCACCAGGGAGAAGCCAGAAAAGTTTTTGTGCTGAGATCTCCCTCATAAAAAACATAGGCTTCGAGGTTTATTTGTTGTCATTGAAGGCCATACAATAAAACACAGTTGTAATCATTTCATGCAACATAAGGCAGAATAAATAAAAAAGTCAGCCTTGTGCACTTGTTTAGTCTGAATCAGGGGGAATGTAAACAACAGCAAAAAAAGAAAAAAATGGTTAATTATCTGACCAGATATTAACATTGACAAAGGGGATCTTTTGCAATAATTAAAGGTCAACAAACCAATAAGATGTAATATTTAGTTTATAAACCACCTTTAAAACTTTTATCTTAATCAAAATAGAAAGTAAATGAGTAATGTGAACGAGTTGCCTTTTGGCTGGCCTCTACACTACCTGTTTTTAATTCCCATCTTTAAAACTCATTTTATTGTCTGGCTTTTAAATCACGAGTGTTGCCTTTTATTATTATTGTCATTTTGTATTTTAAACTGGCCTTTGTGTTGCTTTTAGATTGTTTATATAGGTGTAGTTTATATTTTATTTTACTAATTTGTTTTCTATCTTTGTGCTTTACCGTGTTGTTTTAATGGTTTTTGCTTTTTGTACAACACTTTGGTCAACTAATGTTTCTAAATGTGATCTATAAATAAATTTGAAATGGTTTTGAATATGATTTTACATGATGTAATTTTACAGTATTATGTTTCTCCCAAATATATTTACTGTTATAAATCAGTAGAATACACAATGCCTATAATTCATAAGAAACAGAATTATATGTGTCAATGCAGTTTAGTCAAGGCACCAACAGACAGTGCAGAAACCTAATAATACACATAAAGCACCAAATTTACTGCTGATAAGAGAAAGTTAAGTTCTCAATGCTCCTGAAGCTCCTACAGTCTGTTAGAGTCTGGATCCATGTTTTCTTTTTATGGTTGTGTTAATATGTGCAATTAGATGTGCTGTTGATATAATATGCTTCCTCCAGTAGTAAACAAACTCTAACTACATAAATTGTGCTTTCTATAGGAGGATTTATCTGCATTTCTAGAGGCGATCACACAGCAACATCATCAATCCAATACAAGAAGGAACTGGAGACGGGGACGACGATGACTGTCGCGAGGCAGGAGGTAACAGTCTCGTGAGAGTGAGATGTTAAAAATGTCAGTTATAACATTAACTAGCTGATCAACACAAGTTTTTAGTACACGTCCAGGTATGTTGTCTGGGCCTGCGGACTTGTTTATATTCACTCTCTCAGCAGGAGTTTTCTCACATCTGCTGTGGCCACTGAGCGTGGCCGGTCCTCTGGAGGCAGAGTAGACTTCACAGCTGAGTCCTTTTTGAGGAGGTCAAAGCGAGCATAAATGTGTTCAGCTCGTCCAGCAGCGTGGCCTCACATGGTTCACAGTTCTGCTCTGCAGGCAATCGAAAAACAATCTATAACCTACTTTTAGCTGGTTTAAAAAATATGCACTAATTTGAGTGGAAAAGGGGTATTAGACACAAACTGATCAACCCCAGCTGGGCCACCTGGGTTAGGGTATCTGATATTGAAAGACCTGAAACACCACCTGACCCCGGATTACATCACTGATGTTGTATCTAAGTTGCACTGTAAGGAGTGTATCAGAAACAATAAAGTGAGCCTGTATGCAGAATGACTGTGGCAGGATCTCAGTATACACGCAGCTGTTCTGAGAGGACGCAGAGTCTGCAGCACCACAATGACAGAGGCACCATGAAGATAAAGGAGCTGTTAAATATTTGTTTGTCACATTTATTGTAACTCAATTGTAAGATGATTTTTCCTTTAATTTCTGCTGAATGTTGCCATCACTTCTGATTAGAATTGATGGATTTCTTGTACAGATAAACCTTCCCGCTGATGTATCGCCCCTTTTGCTGCAGCTCCTCAGCTCTCTCAATGCTCAGATGTGGGTTTTCCATGTATTTGTCCGTCTCGTTGATTCCTACTTGAGTCCACAGTCCCTCGTCCTCCATCAGCTGCAGCTCTCTCTCCAGTTCCTTCTTGTATTGGATTGATGATGTTGCTGTGTGATCGCCTCTAGAAATGCAGATAAAACCTCCTGTAGAAAGCACAGTTTATGTAGTTATAGTTTGTTATTATATAAACAACACGTCAACGACACGTCCAAACTCTAACAGACTGTACACTTTCTCTCACCAGCTGTAAATTTGGTGTTTTATATGTATTATTAGGTTTCTTCACCGTCTGTTGAGGCCTTGACTGAGCTGCATCGACACATATAACTCTGTTTCTTATAAATTATAAGCTTTGTGTATTCTACTTATTTATAACAGCAAATATATTCGAGAGGAACTTAATCCTGCCCTAAAATTTGTAGATTTTTTTTAATCAGCATATTTACAAAATGTTCATTGAATAAATGTATGTCATTTGTTTTCCTGACAAAGAGAGACAACACTCCAGTCTGATGCAAAATTATCACACAGACACACAAAAGGACCACAAGGAGATGCAACACAGCTACAAGATGACAAAAAACAACCACAAAGTGACACAGAATGACTATAAAGGGACACGAGATGCAAAACAAATAAATTACGCAAAATCATCACAAAGTGACCCATAAATACCAAAATGAGGCTGGGTTCGCCCAGCTGAAGTGGGATGTAGGGGATTTGTAGCTGGATCAGCTGTCTCTCTCCTGGGGGAACTGGGAGTACGGGGACAGAGTTTGAGAAGACAGTGAGGGAAATGTCAGATGAGGCCGTTAAATCCAGTCAGTGGATTTGGATTAGGGGGGACAATGGTAGTTGGGGACCAGCAGGGGGACCCACTGAACGGACAACTCCTGGAGATCATGTGGAGAGATCCACCAAACAGTCCTCTCAGGAGAAAATCCAGGAGGTGTGAAGGTATTTAGGAGTGGGAGTGGCCTGTGTGAGTCTCTTTGTGTGAGACCATGCTGCCTGTCCATTCACCCTTATTCCCCTTAGCTTGAGTCTTGTATGTGAGTTGTAGTATTTTGGCAATTGTGATGCATGTGCTAGGGAAGGTAGCATCAGCACAGTCACTACCTGGAGTCTGCATAAATAGAGCCTGGGTCTGCTGAAGGTGGTATTGCTGTTTGGGCTGTGATAGCCATGTGATAGCCAGCCTAGCTAGTTTAGTTAGCCCAGTTTAGCCTCCTGGGGGATAGCCATGTGTTAACTTGGCTTAGCTTTGTACCTGTGGTAGCCTGTGGTATCTGTCTGTTGGCTGTGATAGCCATGTGATAACTAGCCTAGCTAGCATGGCTAGCATAGCTTAGCCTTAGCCTTGTATCTGTGATAGCAATGTTATAGTGTAGCTTAGCCCTGTAACACTGATAGCTTTGTAGTAGTTTAGCTTTGTATCTGTGATAGCTTTGTAGTAGTTTAGCCTTGTATCTGTGATAGCTTTGTAGTAGTTTAGCCTTGTATCTGTGATAGCCAGCTGGTGCTGCCACTACCTGGAGCTCGCATTAACCGAGCCAGGGTCTGTTGAAGGTGGCAGGGCTGTTTGGGCTGCATAGGAGCAGTGAGAGCTGAGCACTAGGGGAGCAGCTTTGTTCACTGTGCAGCCTCCTGGAGGTGTTGTGGGACCAACTAGGTGAAACACTGATGAAAGGAGGTTCCCACCTGATGACCCCAAAGATGTGTTAGTCTTCGCTGCTCTCTGACCTCTCTCTGACCTCTCTCTGACCTCTCTCTGACTCTCTCTGACCTCTCTCTGACCTCTCTCTGACCTCTCTCTGACTCTCTCTGACTCTC
>NW_024699227.1:0-2224 GCF_008729295.1 Plectropomus leopardus | reverse complement strand
ACATTTTTGGCCTTACTATAGCCTTGCTTTTTGGGTCATTTTTTTGACATGCCATATTTCTGTGATTTTGAAAGTTTTAACAAAATTCTATGCCATGGCATGTTTCAGCACACTATTTAATGCAGTTTTCAGTTGTTTTTAGCTATTTTTGAAAAATGTCATTTTTGACATTTTTGGCCTTACTATAGCCTTGCTTTTTGGGTCATTTTTTTAACATGCCATATTTCTGTGATTTTGAAAGTTTTAACAAAATGGTATGCCATGGCGTGTTTCAGCACAGTATTTAATGCAGTTTTCAGTTGTTTTTAGCAGTTTTTCGGAAAATGTCATTTTTGACATTTTTGGCCTTACTATAGCCTTGCTTTTTGGGTCATTTTTTTGACACGCCATATTTCTGTGATTTTGAAAGTTTTAACAAAATTCTATGCCATGGCGTGTCTCAGCACGCTATTTAATGCAGTTTTCAGTTGTTTTTAGCTATTTTTGAAAAATGTCATTTTTGCCATTTTTGGCCTTACTATAGCCTTGCTTTTTGGGTCATTTTTTTAACATGCCATATTTCTGTGATTTTGAAAGTTTTAACAAAATGGTATGCCACGGCGTGTTTCAGCACACTATTTAATGCAGTTTTCAGTTGTTTTTAGCAGTTTTTCGGAAAATGTCATTTTTGACATTTTTGGCCTTACTATAGCCTTGCTTTTTGGGTCATTTTTTTGACATGCTATATTTTTGTGATTTTCAAAGTTTTAACGAATTTCTATGGCATGGCGTGTTTCACCACGCTATTTAATGCAGTTTTCAGTTGTTTAGCACTGTTTTTGGAAAATGTCATTTTTGACATTTTTGGCCTTACTATAGCCTTTCTTTTTGGGTCATTTTTTTGACATGCTATATTTTTGTGATTTTCAAAGTTTTAACAAAATTCTCTACCATGGCGTGTTTCAGCACGCTATTTAATAAAGTTTTCAGTTGTTTTTAGCTATTTTTAAAAAATGTCATTTTTGAAATTTTTGGCCTTACTATAGCCTTGCTTTTTGGGTCATTTTTTTGACATGCCATATTTCTGTGATTTTGAAAGTTTTAACAAAATTCTATGCCATGGCGTGTTTCAGCACACTATTTAATGCAGTTTTCAGTTGTTTTTAGCTATTTTTGAAAAATGTCATTTTTGACATTTTTGGCCTTACTATAGCCTTGCTTTTTGGGTCATTTTTTTGACATGCCATATTTCTGTGATTTTGAAAGTTTTAACAAAATTCTATGCCATGGCATGTTTCAGCACACTATTTAATGCAGTTTTCAGTTGTTTTTAGCTATTTTTGAAAAATGTCATTTTTGACATTTTTGGCCTTACTATAGCCTTGCTTTTTGGGTCATTTTTTTAACATGCCATATTTCTGTGATTTTGAAAGTTTTAACAAAATGGTATGCCATGGCGTGTTTCAGCACAGTATTTAATGCAGTTTTCAGTTGTTTTTAGCAGTTTTTCGGAAAATGTCATTTTTGACATTTTTGGCCTTACTATAGCCTTGCTTTTTGGGTCATTTTTTTGACACGCCATATTTCTGTGATTTTGAAAGTTTTAACAAAATTCTATGCCATGGCGTGTCTCAGCACGCTATTTAATGCAGTTTTCAGTTGTTTTTAGCTATTTTTGAAAAATGTCATTTTTGCCATTTTTGGCCTTACTATAGCCTTGCTTTTTGGGTCATTTTTTTAACATGCCATATTTCTGTGATTTTGAAAGTTTTAACAAAATGGTATGCCACGGCGTGTTTCAGCACACTATTTAATGCAGTTTTCAGTTGTTTTTAGCAGTTTTTCGGAAAATGTCATTTTTGACATTTTTGGCCTTACTATAGCCTTGCTTTTTGGGTCATTTTTTTGACATGCTATATTTTTGTGATTTTCAAAGTTTTAACGAATTTCTATGGCATGGCGTGTTTCACCACGCTATTTAATGCAGTTTTCAGTTGTTTAGCACTGTTTTTGGAAAATGTCATTTTTGACATTTTTGGCCTTACTATAGCCTTTCTTTTTGGGTCATTTTTTTGACATGCTATATTTTTGTGATTTTCAAAGTTTTAACAAAATTCTCTACCATGGCGTGTTTCAGCACGCTATTTAATAAAGTTTTCAGTTGTTTTTAGCTATTTTTAAAAAATGTCATTTTTGAAATTTTTGGCCTTACTATAGCCTTGCTTTTTGGGTCATTTTTTTGACA
>NW_024699226.1:0-390 GCF_008729295.1 Plectropomus leopardus | reverse complement strand
ACACACACACACACACACACACACACACACACACACACACACGATACACAGTCAAGATTTACAGAAGCCAAACACAGAGATAATATCTGGAGGATCAGACTGATATTTCTGTTGGTACAGTGTGTGTGTGTGTGTGTGTGTGTGTGTGTGTGTGTGTGTGTGTGTATGTGTGTGTAATTTTAGGCTAATCAGCACTGATCTAATCTAGAACATGAAGAAGATAATTAGTGTCGTCTCAATTAAGGAGCCCTGCTGCCACCACGGCCTTTAACTCTGTGCTGGAATCTATACTGAGGTGCATAAAAGAGAACGATGTGTGAGATTTCACGATTAAATAAAGTTATGTGGATGGATGACAGAATGTTTCAAACAAAATATTTCGGGTTGACA
>NW_024699224.1:0-235 GCF_008729295.1 Plectropomus leopardus | reverse complement strand
GTGTGTGTGTGTGTGTGTGTGTGTGTGTGTGTGTGTGTGTGTGTGCAGTGATGGAGGTGGCGTCCGGGGAGTACGGGGATCAGATGGTGCGCCTGGTGAAGGCCGTTCACAACAGGAAGTGTGAGAAGGATCATCAGACGGAGCTGAACGGAGACACCAGCCATCCGCTGCTATGGCAACGCACTGACGAGGTGAGACACACACACACACACACACACACACACACACACACACA
>NW_024699223.1:0-467 GCF_008729295.1 Plectropomus leopardus | reverse complement strand
CACACTGTACCTCCTCCGCATAATCCCTCATCAAACCACACATACACACACCCGCTGTCTGTCTGTGTCTGTGTGTGTTTGTGTGTGTGTGTGTCCTACCTGTCTTGCGGAGCGGGAAGTCGTCTTTGCCCTCGTAGTTCCCCAGCAGAGGGGGCAGTTTGTAGGAGGGAGGAGTTCCCGGGGTGTTACTCTGTGGAGGAGAGCCCTGCTCCAGGGAGGTGTGCTGGGCTCCCCTGCAAACAAACACACACACACACACACACACACACACACACACACACACAGGGACAGAGTGAGTTAACTGTGTGGTGAAACAGTCTCTGAAGATTCAGTGAAGTCATCTTCATGTTGTCATTTCCCAGAATGCCTCTCCTGTTATTTCCTGTTAATCTGGATTTATGCTGCGTTCATGTGACGTCGGAAGGTCGTAGTTTCGGAGTTGGGAAGTTGTTCTTCCGACTCTGTTG
>NW_024699222.1:0-631 GCF_008729295.1 Plectropomus leopardus | reverse complement strand
ATATTGATAGGGAGGTGTCCAAAGGCATGATAACGGTGCCAGCACAGATATCACAACAATCAGGCACAGCCAGAGTTGCGGCCAGGATCCGGGAAAGCTAGGAAACAAGGGAGCAGGAACGCTCTGGAGAGGCAACAAGATTAGTGTAGTGCAGTTCATCAGACCCAAGGTGGTGAGCAGTAAAAAGGATAAGCAGTCAATGAGGATTCTAGAGTCACTGCTCAGCAGTTATGACTTAAATATGAATGCCAGAGAGCAGTAATAGAGAAGAAAGAAAGAGAGAGGAAGCAGAGCCAGAGTGGCAGGTCTGAACGGACTCAAAATCACCCCCGCCAGATCGGGCTAAAAGCTCTGCCACCTCCCCCTCCTCCCCGTCACACAAAGAAATTTTTGCTCCAGGAATAAACACCCTAATGAAACTAGGGTCACTAATCAGCTATTATGACTTAAATATAAAGGTCAGAGAGCAGTGTTAGTCCCACTGCTCTCTGACCCCTATAGAAAGTCTGTGTAGCCTATCCTGCATTTGGTAACTTTGGGAACCACAAGTAATCCTGCATTTTTTGAGTGCAGTAATCTTGAGAGTTGGTGAACTGTGAACTGCAACAGATAGGATGGAGCCTGACCATTT
>NW_024699221.1:0-635 GCF_008729295.1 Plectropomus leopardus | reverse complement strand
TAAAATATTATGTCGAGAAAATCACCATAATCTAGCATGTCGAAAAATGACCAGAAATGTATGGCGAAAAATGTCAAAATATGAGATGTCAAAAAAAAACAGCTGACAACCACATAAAATAGCATGCCGAGACACATCATAGCATACAATTTTGCAAAAACGGCAGAAGAAACTATAATCTAGCATGTCAAAAAAACAACTGAAAATGCCATACTACTATGGTGAAAAATGTCAAAATATGTTACGTCCAATTAACAGCTGAAAACCACACAAGATAGCATGCCGAGACACTTCATTGCATAGAATGTTGCAAATATGGTCAAAAACACCATAATCTAGCATGATTATGAAAACAGCTGAAAACCAGACGAAGTGCAAAAAGCCCCAAATAACTCACACAGTGGTTCCTCTTTATCTGGAGGTCTGTGGCGTCATCACTCTCTCCATTCTCCATCCCTCCGTATTGGCTGGCCCTGGGGTGGCATGTTTGAGTAGAAGCTTTCGCCTGCTGTTTGGGGTGTGAAGTTTGGATTGAAGCTTCCTTCTCCTGATGCAGGGGAGTTTACACCCCTCTGCATGTGGTTTCCTGTCACTGATTGCTCAAACGGCTGGTGCTGCTGATTCATGAACAGTTT
>NW_024699220.1:0-243 GCF_008729295.1 Plectropomus leopardus | reverse complement strand
AATTTTATTTGAAATGAGTGCAACAATTATATCCTCTTTAAATCCTCTTTTTGACAAATGAAAAGTGAACAAGGGTCAATTTGCCCAAAAACCACAGAAAGGTCAACATAATCAACTCATCCAAAGCTTCCAAACACATTTTGTCTTCTATCACTGGCAGAGATAAATTCCTGGCAGAGTTTTTTCCTGTCCAAGGCGTCAACCCTTTCTTGGTGTATGTGACAAACTGCCACATTGTTCAGG
>NW_024699219.1:0-633 GCF_008729295.1 Plectropomus leopardus | reverse complement strand
CTATAGTATGGCGAAAATGTCAAAATTTGACCCGTTCTAAAAACAACTAAAAAGAAACTACTATAGCACATAGAGGTGTGTTATTGCATGCTGTGTTGAAAAAACATCCAAAAACAACCCAAAACCTGATAAAACAACATGTTGAAAAAATGATCAAAGAAGCAAGGCTATAGTATGGCGAAAATGTCAAAATTTGACCCGTTCTAAACACAACTAAAAAGCAATTAGTATAGCACGTAGAGGCATGTTATTGTATGCTGTGATGGAAAAACATCCAAAAACAGGCTAAAAACCCAATAAAATAACATGTTGAAAAAATGATCAAAGAAGCAAGGCTATAGTATGGCAAAAATGTCAAAATTTGACCCGTTCTAAAAACAGCTAAAAAGCAACTAGTATAGCACATAGAGGTATGTTATTGCATGCTGTGTTGAAAAAACACCAAAAAACCGCCCAAAACCTGATAAAACAACATGTTGAAAGAATGACCCGAGAAGCAAGGCTATAGTATGGCGAAAATGTCAAAATTTGACCCGTTCTAAAAACAACTAAAAAGCACTTAGTATAGCATGTAGAGGCATGTTATTGTATGCTGTGATGAAAAAACATCCAAAAACAGGCTAAAAACCCATA
>NW_024699218.1:0-927 GCF_008729295.1 Plectropomus leopardus | reverse complement strand
GGACTGGCAGGCTGGGGTGGTGGTCCCTCTTTTTAAGAAGGGGGACCAGAGGGTGTGTTCCAACTATGGGGGATCACACTCCTCAGCCTTCCTGGTAAGGTCTATTCGGGGGTACTAGAGAGGAGGGTCCGCCGGATAGTCGAACCCCGGACTCAGGAGGAGCAATGCGGTTTTTGCCCCCGTTGTGGAACTGTGGACCAGCTCTGGACCCTTGGCAGGGTCCTTGAGGGTGCATGGGAATTTGCCAAACCAGTCCACATGTGTTTTGTGGACTTGGAGAAGGCATTTGACCGTGTCCCTCGGGGGAGTCCTGTGGGGTGTTCTCCGGGAATATGGGGTTTCGGACCCCCGATACGGTATGTCCGTTCCCTGTATGACCAGTGCCAGAGCTTGGTCCTCATTGCCGGCAGTAAGTCGAACTCGTTTCCGGTGATTGGGTTTCTGCTCTTTGCAGATGATGTGGTCCTGTTGGCTTCATCAGGCTGTGGCCTCCAGCTCTCACTGGATCGGTTCGCAGCCGAGTGTGAAGCGACTGGGATGAGAATCAGCACCTCAAAATCCAAGGCCATGGTTCTCAGCCGGAAAAGGGTGGAGTGCCCCCTCCAGATCAGCAACGAGATCTTGCCCCAAGTGGAGGAGTTTAAGTACCTCGGGGTCTTGTTCACGAGTGAGGGAAGGATGGAGCGGGAGATCAACAGGCGGGCAGCATCTGCAGTAATGCGGACTCTGCACCGATCTGTCGTGGTGAAGATTTACTGGTCAATCTTTGTTCCTACCCTCACCTATGGTCATAGAAAGAACTAGATCGCGGGTACAAGCGGCCGAAATGAGCTTCCTCCGTAGGGTGGCTGGGCTCTCCCTTGGAGATAGGGTGAGAATTTGTGCTTTGATAGAAACCTTAAAAGTGAATAATGGGGAATAATGATA
>NW_024699217.1:0-439 GCF_008729295.1 Plectropomus leopardus | reverse complement strand
ATAATGGTCTGTACCTGAAATTAATTGAAAAAGGTGTGTGTGGGGGGTGGGGTATCTATGATATAATTAAAACAATAATGATAAATAAGAAATGTGCTGTGAAAAGGGCTAATATGGAAACAGATTTCTTTCCCCAGATTAGAGGAGTGAAACAGTGCTGCAGTCTCAGCCCCACCCTGTTTAATATTTATATTGATGATCTGGCAAAATCACTAGAACAATCAGATATCCCCGGCCTCACCCTCTCTGACTCAGAGATTAAATGCCTGCTCTTTGCAGATGATCTCATATTGCTGGCTCCATCTAAAAAGGCCCTACAACATGGTTACTATAAAAAAGTCTTCAAACATTAATATACCCATCAGAATCTGACTCAAAATATTCCAGTCCACAACTGAACCAATAATACTGTATGGTAGTAAAGTTTTGGGTCCTCTTG
>NW_024699216.1:0-3716 GCF_008729295.1 Plectropomus leopardus | reverse complement strand
AAAATGATTTTTTTTAAAAATAAAAAGAAAAAAGGACATGACCTAAAAAACTGCCTAAAACCTATAGTAATCTGGTAAAAAATACTACAATTATGAAACACATAATTCTCTAAATCTACTTGCAAGTTGCTAAAGTTGCTCATTTCCTTTTCCTACATGCTTTGGGGGAAAAACAACAATAATTTGCTGAGGGTCCAAAGGTTCAAATACTTGTGAAAGTTGTCTGAATGCAGCACAAGAAAAGTGATGTCGATCCAGGTTTCAAACAGTTAAGAGGCAGTATGTCACCACTGTAGGGGAGACTGGGGTCGGTTGTCACGTTCTATTTTAGGGTAATTTTAGAAATAAGAGAGTTGAAATTGAGTTGAGGACTTTTCGTGTTTGTTAAAGGTAAATATCCAGCTCTTCTGTGTTTCTCTTCCAGGTGCCAACCTCCAGGGCTAAAAAATGAAGAGTACACTGAAGTGCCAAAAACTGCTGTTCCTGTACTTGAGGCTGACTCTAAACAGAGTGAAACCCCACAGACCCTCATGTTAAAATGCCAAACTTTACAGCAGAAATAAACATGTTTACAGCCTGACAAAAAAATACTTCTGGTCTCTAGAGCTAAAATTCAAAATTCATGATAACTGTACAGGAGGTGATTTTTTTACATAACTCACTAGTTTATATTCAACCTGTTCTCGCTCTGAACTCGACACACAGTGACGCTCAGTCGGTGCTTTTGGAGTAGGAGTGTGACGCCAAAAGCCACCTTCCATGTCCACATGCAATGCACACAGACACGTCAGATGATAACACTGCCGGATGAAACCGGTCGCCAGCACCTGAATTCTGAAAGACAAAATCAGGTAATAACGCTGCTGGTAACCACGTAATAAAAGGAGCACGAATGCACTTACAGGGCGGGCGGAAATGACCGACCTTCGTGTCTGGAGTTCGCTTGTGGGTGGGTGTGGATGTGTGTGTGTGTGTGTTTGTGAGAGTGTGTTTTTGTTCCACACCTTACCATGTGCCTCTTTTACCTAAACCTAAGTCTGTAACTTTGGGAAAAACCAACCTCATAGTGTGCGACTACCGACCTCATCATGTGGATGGCTGTCACAAAATTTGACCGTCCATATCTTTTGAACATTAAGCTGAGAAAAGTCACAAAGGGAATTTTTTAGGAACAAGAGTGTAGGTTTTGTTTGAGCATTGGGGAAGGGACACATATGAAACAGGAGCTTTGGGAACCGCCGCCAGAAAATTTTGTGCATCACTCTTTTTCCTGAATTCTGGTACATTTTTAAACGCCAATTTGCAACCCTTCTGCACCGATTTATGTTATAAATGTCTTTGATTCTGTCGAAATTAAACAGTTCTTCTCTTGTTTTTATTGTGGAGGACAACTGCACATGCTCCAAATACTGATGGGGATGTGTCCCCTGGGTCCTCCCCCCAAAATCTACACCTATGATAAAGGATTGTTTTTGAAAGATTCAAATGAAAGTACAACTTGTAATGAAAGTGTAACAACCAACCCTGTTCTCCCCTACTGTCTCTCTCTCCCACACACACACACCCACGCGCGCGCGCGCGCGCGCACACACACACACACACACACACACACACACACACACACACACACACCTTCCCCCGCCACTCATGCCACTTCCGCCATAAAAGCCCTGGCAGCGATCCACGTGCCCATTAGCACGCGCTAAATAACTGTTAACAATGTATTACCCAGACTCCCCTGCTACACACTTCTGCCCGACCCGGCGTCCCTTCAAAGCTCGCAGGTAATTATGTCAAAGGTTTTTAATAAACAGCCTATTCAGAGCGCAGTGGGTTACGCCTACATTCACAGCGACTAACTGTAGTTTTAAAACGACACTTTGACGGCCTCTGATTGGCTGAATGACGCCCAGAGCCGTTAAAAATCACCAGGTATACCACGCACCTGCATGTGTTCCTACAGGCCTAATTTGGGCTTTTTTTTACAAATATATTCTGGTGACATTGTTTCACTAGAATTTGCTTAAGAAAATTATAAAAATGAAGTGTACACTGTAAAATCTGACAAATTCATCTTAAAATACTCTTGGAAACCGATTACCTTGCAAACGGAAAATAAATATAACTATTAATCTTAATTTATGTTTACTTTATTAACTAATTGTTAATTTTAGCTGAAATTAGCTGCATTTACTTAATCGTGCAACAAGTTGCTGCAACAAGTGTTAGCAACATCAATAAACAGAGCTAGTCTGACTTAAGTTGATCATCACAAAAAGGATTTTGACAATGATGAAGTTAGGGAGAGGGAGAGAGATGCTTCTACATATAAACAGAGACTGCTTTGTTCACATCTTCACAGAGACATGGTTAACTCCTAACATCCTGGATTAATCTTTTACTGGATGGGTGGACCTTGTTCAGAGCCAAAAAGGACACAAAACTCTGATGTAGCTGCTGATTTTAATTAACTCATCCTTCAACTCCAAATATGTAGCAGGATCAAAGACAATTTGTTTTGTAATTTTTTAAACTTTGTTTAAAAATAAAGACAATAAAAAATACTTAAATCAAATCAAATAACTTAAAGAGATATAAAGTAAACAAAGACTAGAGATGAATTTACTTACATTTTCAAGGCAATCTGTTTCCTAGAATTTTTCAATTGTAAAACCAACTTTTTTTTACAGTGTATTATGGAATTAAATAAATATTATTAAGCCTGTATCAACTATTATGAAAAAGTTAATTAGTTATTGATAAATTATTAAATACCTTAACGTGCCGTTTTTTCCAATATGCGCTAAATGGCTGTTAAAGACTGCGCAGTAATAAATCAAAGAAACAGCCCGAGCCAATTAGAATGGTGCACGTGCATTTTCGTGGATGAAGGGAGAGCCTGTCGCGGGCAAACAGTGATTTACACTTGTTTAACAAAAATCGTCTATTTTAAATTTTCCATGCAGGGATAAAAGGTAAATGCTTCGCTTGCATCCGCTCTCAAACCGTTTATTCAATCACGTTCAGGTGCTGACAAATTGTGATATTGAGCAGAACTGACACAAAGACAGTCTCACACACACACAGTCTGCAAGAAATGAATAGAAACACTAAGATTTAAGATTTAAAATACATAAAAGGCCCGAGATTTTTTCCACATAATGTGCAAAACGTAGCTGCGTTCATCACAAACGGTGCACACAGCTGCCAGACTGGCTCGGATACATCAACAAGTTTTCGGACAGAGAGAGATTTACACTATTTTTAGAGCAAATGCATGCAGAGAGGAAGGCTGCGAATCGTTGCATGCATGGCCACAAAGAGAGAAAATGAGCTGATATATATTTTAGACGCCCAAAATATCCACAATTACTTTGTCTCAAAACACTTTCAGGTAATTTTGTCCACAGATACTTACTGAACTTTCTCAGTTTCTTAGTAATAGAGCAAATTCACAATAGAGCAATACACGTTTTAGGTGTTAAAGTGAATTTTCTTTATCTTTGTATTCCTGGACGGCTGTGTCCTGCTATAATCCCTCAAAAATCAATATAGGATTATATATAGATATTATAGATATAGATATATTATATATAGAATTATATAGAATTATTATAATATTATGAGCTAGCCTATTAAATAACCGAACACCAGGGGAAGATGACAGTGATCTCTGAGATGCAAAGACCAAAGCACCAATAATAATTAAATAATTA
>NW_024699215.1:0-555 GCF_008729295.1 Plectropomus leopardus | reverse complement strand
AGTATGGCAAAAATGTCAAAATATGGCATGTCCCAAAAACAGCTGAAAACCACATTAAAATGCCTAGAACAACCTGCCGTGACACACCATAGCATAGAAAGTTGCAAAAAGGACCAAAAGCACCCTAATATTTAACGTAAAAAAAAATGACCGAAAAGGCAAGGCTATAGTATGGCAAAAATGCCAAAATATGACATGTCTCAAAAACAGCTGAAAACCACGTTAAACAACATAAAAAAGCCTGCTGAGACATACCATGGCATAGAAAATTGCAATAAGGACCAAATACACCCTAATATTTAACATTGAAAAAATGACCGAAAAGGCAAGGCTATAGTATGGCAAAAATGTCAAAATATGACATGTCCCAAAAACAGCTGAAAACGACATTAACATGCTTAGAATAACCTGCCGTGACACAACAGAGCATAGAAAGTTGCAAAAAGGTTAAAAAAAAACATGTTTTGGCATGCGGAAAAAATGACCGGAAATGCAAGGCTATAGTATGGCAAAAATGCCAAAATATGCCATGTCCCAAAAACAGCTGAAAACCAC
>NW_024699214.1:0-340 GCF_008729295.1 Plectropomus leopardus | reverse complement strand
AAAAATTGCATTTTCTAAAAACAGCTAAAAACCACATTAAACCACATGAAATAGCTTGTAGAAAACAGCTGTAGCAAAGAAAGTCGCAAAAAGGGACAAAAAAACAATAATTTGGGATGTGGAAAAAATGACCCCAAAAACCAAGGCTATAGTATGGCAAAAATGTCAAGAAATGGCATTTTCTAAAACAGCTAAAAACCACATTAAACCACATGAAATAGCTTGTAGAAACAACCTATAACAAAGAAAAACGCAAAAAGGGACAAAAACCCAATAATTTGGCATGTGGAAAAAATGACCCAGAAAGCAAGGCTATAGTATGGCAAAAATGTCAAAAAAT
>NW_024699213.1:0-550 GCF_008729295.1 Plectropomus leopardus | reverse complement strand
AACTGCTGAAAACAGCCGAAAAAGACATCAAATAGCATACTGAGACATGCCATAGCAAAAATATCTGCAAAAGCCGCCAAAAAACATCAAATTATGGGATGTCCAATAAATGACCCAAAAGGCAATACTATAGTATGGCGAAATTGGTAAAAAAAATTATCTGTCTCAAAAACTGCTGAAAACATCTGAAAACCACATCAAATAGCATCGTGAGACACGCAATCACAAACATTTCTGCAAAAGCTGCCAAAATCACCAAATAATGGCATGTCCAAAAAATGACCCAAAAGGCAATGCTGTAGTATGGCAAGAATGTGAAAAAATGACATTTTCTAAAAACTGCTGAAAATTGCTAAAAACAGCTGAAAACCACATTACATAGCATATTGAGACACGCAATAGCAAAAATTTCTACAAGAGCCACCAAAAACACCAAATTATGGCATGTCCAAAAAAATGACCCAAAAGGCAATGCTATAGTATGGCAAAAATGTCAAAAAATGACATTTTCTAAAAATTGCTGAAAACATCTGAAAACCACATGAAATAG
>NW_024699212.1:0-945 GCF_008729295.1 Plectropomus leopardus | reverse complement strand
ACCTCATATATTAGCATATCAAAAAATGGCCAAAAAGGCAACAGTATGGTATGTCGAAAAAAGTCAAATTTTGACTGCTTTTAAAAATGATTCAAAATGGGGCAGAATACCCTGTAGAGATGCGTCATAGTACACAAAGTTGGAATTAAGTCTATAAATTGCTCAGAATCTCATAATTCAGCATATGGCCGACAGAGCAATAGTATAGTATGGCGAAAAAAGTCAAAATTTGACCACTCCTAAAAATGGCTGAAAACCACATAGAATAGCTTGTAGAAACACGTCATGGTATGCAAAGTAGGAATGAGGGCCAAAAAAAAGCCCCAAAACCTCATATTTTAGCATATCCAAAAATCGGACAAAAAGGCAATACTATAGTCTGGCGAAAAAATTCAAAATTTGACCGCTTCTAAAAGTGGCTGAAAACCACATAGAATAGCTTGTAGAGACGCATCATGGTATGCAAAGTAGGAATAAAGGCCAAAAAAAGCCCAAAAATCTCATATTTTAGCATGTCCAAAAATCGGACAAAAAGGCAATAGTATAGTAAGGCGAAAAAATTCAAAATTTGACCACTCCTAAAAATGGCTGGAAACCACATAGAATAGCCTGTAGAGACGCGTCATGGTATGCAAATTCGGAATGAAGGCCAAAAAAACAAATTAACCTCATATTTTAGCATGACAAAAAAATGGCCAAAAAGGCAATAGTATAGTATGGCGAAAAAAGTCAAGCTTTCACCGCTCCTAAAAATGGCTGAAAACGACATAGAATAGCTTGTAGAAACACGTCATGGTATGCAAAGTAGAAATAAAGGCCAAAAAAATCCCAAAAACCTCATATTTTAGCATGTCCAAAAATTGGACAAAAAGGCAATAGTATAGTATGGCAAAAAAATTCCAAATTTGACCGCTCCCAAAAATGGCTGAAAACGACATAGGATAG
>NW_024699211.1:0-309 GCF_008729295.1 Plectropomus leopardus | reverse complement strand
GTTTTTGCAACAAACTATGCTATAGCGTGTATCGGGAAGCTGTTTTATACTGATTTGAGGTGTTTTCAGCTATTTTTTGGACATGCCAATTTTGACATTTTTTGCCATACTATAGCCTAGCCTTTTCTGTCATTTTTTCAACATGCTATATCATTGTGTTTTTGTCTGTTTTTGCAACAAGCTATGTATAGCGTGTATCGGGAAGCTGTTTTATGCCTTTTTGAGGTGTTTTCAGTCATTTTTGGGACATGCCATTTTTGACATTTTTAGCCATACTATAGCCTTGCCTTCTTTGGACAGTTTTTCAAC
>NW_024699210.1:0-511 GCF_008729295.1 Plectropomus leopardus | reverse complement strand
GGTCAAAATTTGACTTTTTTCGCCATACTATACTATTGCCTTTTCCCGCCATTTTTTCAACATGCTATATTATGAGGTTTTTGGCCTTTTTTTCGCTTTTATTCCAACTTTTTGCACTATAACGCATCTCTACAAGCTATTCTAGGTCTTTTTCAGCCATTTTTAGGATCGCTCAAAATTTGACTTTTTTCGCCATACTATACTATTGCCTTGTCCAGCCAATTTTTGTGACATTCTAAATTATGAGGTTTTTGGACATTTTTGTCCTTTATTCCCACTTTGTGCGCAATGACGCGTCTCTACAAGCTATCCTACGTCGTTTTCAGCCATTTTTAGGAGCGGTCAAAATTTGACTTTTTTTCGCCATACTATACTATTGCCTTTTCCCGCCTTTTTTTGACATGCTAAATTATGAGGTTTTTGGCCTTTGTTGTCCTTTATTCCCACTTTGTGCGCAATGACGCGTCTCTACAAGCTATTCTAGGTCGTTTTCAGCCATTTTTAGGAGCGG
>NW_024699209.1:0-399 GCF_008729295.1 Plectropomus leopardus | reverse complement strand
ACACACACACACACACACACACACACACACACACACACACACACACAGTCCTTGCGGGTCAGTTAACTCACACAGAGAGATGAAAGTACACAGCGCTCATACAGAAGGTACAAACTCTCTCTTTCTCTCTCGCTCTCGTCCTTTGATTTTTCCCTTTACTGTAAATCTGCTGGTTATCACTGCTGCTATCTGATCTGATCTGATCTAATCTGATCTGATCTGATCTAATCTAATCTGATTTAATCTGATCTGATCTGATCTAAACTAATCTGATCTGATCTGATCTGATCTAATCTGATCTGATCTGATCTAATCTAATCTGACTTAATCTGATCTGATCTGATCTAAACTAATCTGATCTGATCTGATCTGATTTAATCTGATCTGATCTAAACTAAT
>NW_024699208.1:0-203 GCF_008729295.1 Plectropomus leopardus | reverse complement strand
TTTTTCCCCGTCGCTTTGCATCCTCTGTTTGTTTTTTTTCGTCTGTCCGTGTCACTGTTTACACACACACACACACACACACACACACACACACACACACACACTGCTGTCACCAGAGGCAGAGGACTCTAGACATCCCTCTGTCTGGTGACATCCAGACGACATTGGACTGAGTGTGTTTGGATTTTTGTGTGTATGTGTGC
>NW_024699207.1:0-658 GCF_008729295.1 Plectropomus leopardus | reverse complement strand
TTGCAATGACTTTGGTAACATTACATATATTTTTGACTTGCTAGCACTGGTGCTAGCATCTAGCTCCATAAAACCTGATCTGTCCTCTATTCGTCAGCTCTTTCCGGGTGCATCTGCATCTCCCTGTGAAGGTAGTGAAACCTAGAAAACATAGTGAACAAGTTTTTGCTGTCCGATATTACACACACACCTGTAGCCACACCTGTAAGCTTTAATGGTGCAGTCTGGCAGAAATCTAACATCCCCTATGAATTATATTTATTGAATAACTTCCATTTAATACTTGAAATACTTAAAAGACTTTATTGACTCATTGAGTGCCAGCTCTATTATATAATGGAAAGTGGCATGTGCCAGCTTTTCTGGCCATTCTGAGCCATCTTTCAAGACCCACAGAATATTTTGTACAAAGACAAAGAAAACACCGAATAGCTCAAATGAAAGAAGAAACTCTCTTTTTCGTCATGGAAAAACTATGTTTGCACCTTTTCCCAATCTTGATTTATCTGAAGTTGAATAGAGGCTAGTTTCATCAAAAAGATCACTTTTTTTCTAGAAAGCTGAGAAAAATGCATTTTTGTGAAAGGGAGTCTGTCAAGCAAAACAGTGATTTGAATGTTATAATTTTGCCTTCAATGACATAAAAGACATCTGAAAA
>NW_024699206.1:0-778 GCF_008729295.1 Plectropomus leopardus | reverse complement strand
TCTATATGTTTGGAGATAGATTGGGAATTTTAAGAATACTGTCATATAATATAATTTATTTTAATTTTTCCATTATTTTGTAGACATATATACTATTTTATATATATAGTCTTAAAATCATATTATAGTTTCTTTTGTTAAAACAAAACAAGTAGTCAAGTAGTAGTTTAAGAAGAATTTAAATTTAAAGGTGATCCTAAATCTTGCTACATCTTTTGGCGTTAAAGGAGGAGTTGAGGAGTCTCACAGCCTGGGGAAAGAAGCTGCTCTGTAGTCTGGTGGTTCAGCAGCGGATACTTCTGTATCTTTTTCCAGATGGCAGCAGTGTGAACAGACTGTGTCTGGGTGGCTGCTGTCTTTCAGTACTCTTTGGGCTCTGTGCAGACACCTCACTTCACCAAGGTCACTGATGCTCTGTAGATGGGAACCAGTGATGTTCTGGGCAGTTTTAATTACCCGCTGTAGAGCCTTCCTGTCCTGGGCCGTGCATGAACCATGCCAGTTGGTGATGTTTCTGGTCAGTATACTTTCTATTGCTCCTCTGTAGAAGTTAACCAGGATCTTGCTCTGGAATTTAGCCTTCCTAAGTCTCTGTAGAAAGTAGAGCCTTTTCTGAGCTCTTTTAAGGGTGGTGATGTGTGATGACCAAGAGAGGTTATCAGTAATAGTAATATCAAGGAACCTATAGCTGTTCACCTGCTTCACCTCAGCTCGGCTGATGTAGACAGGAGTGTGTGTCTTTGCCTCCTTCTTTCTAAAATCAACAATCAGCTCCTTG
>NW_024699205.1:0-1367 GCF_008729295.1 Plectropomus leopardus | reverse complement strand
TTTTTGGGACGGGTCAAAATTTGACATCTTTCCCCATAGTATAGTATGCGATTTTTGGCCAGTTTTTCAACATGCTAAAGTATGACATTTTGGGACTTTTTTGGCTTTTGTTTCCATTTGCAATAGTAAGATGCATCTCTACAAGTTATAATATGTCATTTTCGTCCATTTCTGGGACGGGTCAAAATTTGACATTTTTCGCCATAGTATAGTATGCGACTGTTGGCCATTTAAACAACATGCTAAATTTTTACATTTTTTTACGTTTTCTGGCCATTGTTTCCACTTTGAACAGTATAATGCATCTCTACAAGCTATAATAATTCATTTTCAGCCATTTTTGGGACGGGTCAAAATTTGACATCTTTCGCCATAGTATGCGATTTGACATCTTTCGCCATAGTATGCGATTTTTGGCCATTTTTTCAACATGCTAATTTATGACATTTTGGGAGTTTTTTGGCCTTCGTTTCCATTTGTTACAGTAAGATGCATCTCTACAGGCTATAATATGTCATTTTCGTCCATTTCTGGGACGGGTCAAAACTTGACATCTTTCGCCATAGTATAGTATGCGATTTTTGGCCATTTTATCAACATGCTAATTTATGACATTTTGGGAGTTTTTTGGCCTTCGTTTCCATTTGTTATAGTAAGATGCATCTCTACAGGTTATAATATGTCATTTTCGTCCATTTCTGGGACGGGTCAAAATTTGACATTTTTCGCCATAGTATAGTATGCGATTTTTTTGCCGTTTTATCAACATGATAATTTTTTGACTTTTTTCATGTTTTCTGGCCACTGTTTCCACTTTGAACAATATAATGCATCTCTACAAGCTATAATAGTTCATTTTCAGCCATTTTTGGGACGGGTCGAAATTTGACATCTTTCGCCATAGTATAGTATGCGATTTTTGGCCAGTTTTTCAACATGCTAAATTAAGACATTTTGGGACTTTTTTGGCCTTTGTTTCCATTTGCTATAGTAAGATGCATCTCTACAAGCTATAATAATTCATTTTCGTCCATTTCTGGGACGGGTCAAAACTTGACATTTTTCGCCATAGTATAGTATTGTTATAGTAAGATGCATCTCTACAGGTTATAATATGTCATTTTCGTCCATTTCTGGGACGGGTCAAAATTTGACATTTTTCGCCATAGTATATTATGCGATTTTTGGCCATTTAAACAACATGCTAAATTATGACATTGTGGGACTTTTTTGGCCTTTGTTTCCACTTTGAACGGTATAATGTATTTCTAAAAGGTGTAATATGCCATTTTCATCCACTTTTGAGACGGGTCAAAATTTGCCATAGTATAGTATGCGATTTTTGGCCATATTAATAACATGCTAAC
>NW_024699204.1:0-881 GCF_008729295.1 Plectropomus leopardus | reverse complement strand
AAAATGTCAAAAAGTGACAGGTCCCCAAAACAGCTGAAAACTGCATAGAACTGCATTAAATAGCCTGCCAAGACACGCCATAGCATAGAATGATGCAAAAAAGGCCAAAAACACCATATTTTGGCATGTAGGAAAAATGACCCAAAAAGCAAGGCTATAGTATGGCAAAAATGTCAAAAAGTGACAGGTCCCAAAAACAGCTGAATACTGCATAAAACTGCATTAAATAGCGTGCCAAGACACACCATAGGACAGGATAATGCTAAAACAGACAAAAACACCATATTTTGGCATGTCCAAAAATAATCCCCCAAAAAGCAAGGCTATAGTATGGCAAAAATGTCAAAAAGTGACAGGTCCCAAAAACAGCTGAAAACTGCATAAAACTGCATTAAATAGCCTGCCAAGACACGCCATAGCATAGAATGATGCACAAAAGGCCAAAAACACCATATTTTACCATGTTGGAAAAATGATCCAAAAAGCAAGGCTATAGTAAGGCAAAAATGTCAAAAAGTAACATGTCCCAAAAACAGCTGAAAACTACATAAAACTGCATTAAATAGCGTGCCAAGACACGCCATAGCATAGAATGATGCACAAAAGGCCAAAAACACCATATTTTGGCATGTCGGAAAAATGAACCAAAAAGCAAGGCTATAGTATGGCAAAAATGTCAAAAAGTGACAGGTCCCAAAAACAACTGAAAACTGCATAAAACTGCATTAAATAGCCTGCCAAGACACGCCATAGGACAGGATAATGCTAAAACAGACAAAAACACCATATTTTGGCATGTCCAAAAATAATTCCCCAAAAAGCAAGGCTATAGTATGGCAAAAATGTCAAAAAGTGACAGGTCCCAAAAACAGCTGAAAACT
>NW_024699203.1:0-202 GCF_008729295.1 Plectropomus leopardus | reverse complement strand
CACACACACACACACACACACACACACACACACACACACACACACACGCTGTCCTTAATGGGAGCATCGGAGTCCAGCTTTTTTGAGCACCATCATTAACCATCTGGACTGAAGGGCCAAAGCACACAACGGTGGGAGAGCCAGCACACACAGGTGCACGCTGCGTGTGTGCGAGTGTGTGCGAGTGTGTGTCTGTGTGTGT
>NW_024699202.1:0-355 GCF_008729295.1 Plectropomus leopardus | reverse complement strand
ACATGTCAAAATTTGACATTTTAGCCATACTATAGTATGCGATTTTTGGCCATTTTTTCAACATGCTAAATTGTGATGTTTTGGGCATTTTCTGGCCGTTGTTTCCTTCTTGTATACTATGACGCGTCTCTGCAAGGTATAATATGTCGTTATTAGCCATTTTTGGGACATGTCAAAATTTGACATTTTTGCCATACTATAGTATGCGATTTTTGGCCATTTTTTTCGACATACTAAATAATGACGTTTTTGGTGTTTTGTGGCCTTTGTTTCGACTTTGTATGATATGACGCATCTCTACAAGCTCTATTATGTCATTTTTAGCCATTTTTGGGACATGTCAAAATTTGACATT
>NW_024699201.1:0-614 GCF_008729295.1 Plectropomus leopardus | reverse complement strand
GGGGTGGTTTGGAAGGCTATTTTATACAGTTTAATGTGGTTTTTAGCTGTTTTTGGGACGGGTCAAATTTCGACATTTTTGCCTTACTATAGCCTTGCTTTTTTTTGTCCTTTTTTCGACCTTTCAAAATATGATGTTTTTGACCCTTTTTGCAACTTTCTATGCATTAGGGTGGTTTGGAAGGCTATTTTATACAGTTTAATGTGGTTTTTAGCTGTTTTTGGGACGGGTCAAATTTTGACATTTTTGCCTTACTTACTTTGCCTTGGTTTTTTTTTTGGTCATTTTTTCGACCTTTCAAATTGCGATGTTTTTGAACCTTTTTGCAACTTTCGATGCATTAGGGTTGTTTGGAAGGCTATTTTATGCAGCTTAATGTGGTTTTTAGCTGTATTGGGGACAGGTCAAATTTTGACATTTTTGCCTTACTATAGCCTTGCATTTTCGGTCATTTTTTCGACATGCCAAATTTCGATGTTTTTTGCTCTTTTCGCAACTTTCTATGCTATGGCGTGCCTCGATAGGCTATTTTATGCAGTTTAATGTGGTTTTCAGCTGTTTTGGGGACGGGTCATATTTTGACATTTTTGCCTTACTATAGCCTTGCTTTTTTT
>NW_024699200.1:0-365 GCF_008729295.1 Plectropomus leopardus | reverse complement strand
TTTTGTAGCCCTTATAAATAGGTCATAATATACAAAGTGAAAACAAATGCCAAAAAACGGCAAAAAACGTCATAATTTGGCATGTCGAAAAAATGGCAGAAAAAGCCATAGTATAGTATGTCAAAAATGTCACAATTTGACATATCCTAAAAATGGCTTAAAATGACTTTTTATAGCTTGGAAAGGTGTATCACAACATGCAAAGTGAAAACAAAGGCCAAAAACGGCCAAATACATCATAATTTAGCATGTCGAAAAAATTGCCAAAAAAGCCATAGTATAGTATGTCGAAAATGTCAAATTCTGACGTCTCCAAACAATGGCTGAAAACAACTTATTGTAGCCCTTAGAAATAGCTCGAGATT
>NW_024699199.1:0-509 GCF_008729295.1 Plectropomus leopardus | reverse complement strand
GTCTTAAAAACAGCTGAAAACACATCAAAACAGCATAACATAACGTGCTTAGACACACCATAGCTTTAAAACGTACAAAAATGATCAAAAACACCATAATATAGCATATGGAAAAACGACAACAACAGCAAGGCTATAGTATGGAAAAAATGTCAAAATTTGACACGACTCGAAAACAGCTGAAAACACATCAAAACAGGATAAGATGAGACCTGCTGAGACATGCCATAGCAAGACAACTTGCAAAAATGGTCAAAAACACCATAATATAGCAGATGGACAAAACGACGAAAACAGCAAGGTTATAGTATGGAAATAATGTTAGAATCTGACATGTCCCGAGAACAGCTGAAAACACATCAAAACAGCATAAAACAACCTGCTGAGACACGCCATACCTTTAAAATGTCCAGAAATGGTAAAAAAAAACACCATAATATAGCATATGGAAAAAACAAGAAAAAAAGCAAGGCTATAGTATGGAAAAATGTCAAAATTTGACATGTCCT
>NW_024699198.1:0-651 GCF_008729295.1 Plectropomus leopardus | reverse complement strand
CTGGAAACAACTTAGAATAGCCTGCCAAAACACGTCATAGCAAAGAAAGTTGCAAAAACAGCCAAAAACAGCATAATTTGGCATGTTTAAAATATGACCAAAAATCCAAGACTATAGTAAGGCAAAAATGACAAAATTTGACATGTCCCCAAAACTGTTGAAAACAGCTGGAAACAGCTTAGAATAGCCTGCCAAAACACGCCATAGCAAAGAAAGTTGCATAACCAGCCTAATAAAGCAAAATTTGGCATGTCCAAAAAACGATCAAAAATCCAAGACTATAGTAAGGCAAAAATATTAAAATTTGACATGTCCCAAAAATTGCTGAAAACAGCTGGAAAAATCTTAGAATACTTTGCAAAGACACGCCATAGCAAAGAAAGTTGCAAAAAGAAACAAAAAAAGCTAAATTTGGCATGTCGAAAACATGACCAAAAATCCAAGACTATAGTAAGGCAAAAATGTCAAAATTTGACATGTCCCAAAAACTGCTGAAAACAGCTGGAAACACCTTACAATAGCCTGCCAAAACACGTCATAGCAAAGAAAGTTGCTAAAACAGCCAAAAACAGCATAATTTGGCATGTTTAAAATATGACCAAAAATCCAAGACTATAGTAAGGCAAAAATGTCAAAATTTGACATGTCCCA
>NW_024699197.1:0-401 GCF_008729295.1 Plectropomus leopardus | reverse complement strand
TTTTTGCATCATTCTCTGCTATGGCGTGTCTCAGCACACTATTTAATGTAGTTTATATTAGTTTTGAGGAGGTTTTTGGAATTGACATTTTTGGACATTTTTGCCATACTATAGCCTTGCTGTTTTGGTCATTTTTTCAACATGCGAAAATAAGGTGTTTTTAACTGTTTTTTCATAATTCTATGCTATGGCGTGTCTCAGCACAGTATTTAATGTAGTTTATATCAGATTTTAGCTTGTTTTGGGAATTGACATTTTTGGACTTTTTCGCCATACTATAGCCTTGCTTTTTTCGTCATTTTTTCGACATGCCAAATTAGGGTGTTTTTGACTGTTTTTGCATCATTTTATGCTATGGCGTGTCTCAGTACACTATTTAATGTAGTTTTCATCAGTTATTA
>NW_024699196.1:0-393 GCF_008729295.1 Plectropomus leopardus | reverse complement strand
AGACACGCCATAGCAATCAAACGTGCAAATAGGGCCCAAAACACCATATTATGGAGTGTCGAAAAAATGACGAAAAAAGCAAGGCTATAGTATGGCAAAAGTGTCAAAATTTGACATGTCCCAAAAACAGATGAAAACATCTCAAAACAGCAATAAATAGTGTGCTGTGATACGCTATAGCAATAAAACGTTCAACTTGGGCCCAAAACACCATATTATGGAGAGTCGAAAGAATGACCAAAGAAGCAAGGCTATAGTATGGAAAAAATTTCAAGAATTGACATGTCCCCAAAACAGTTTAAAACACCTCTAAACAGCATAAAATAGCATGCTGAGACACGCCATAGCATTTAAACATGGAAAAATGGCTAAAAACACCATCATATTGAGTGC
>NW_024699195.1:0-438 GCF_008729295.1 Plectropomus leopardus | reverse complement strand
TTTGGTGATTTTTTCAACTAGCTATATTATGACATTTTTTGGCCTTTTTTGGCCCGGTTTTCAATATGCTATACTATAGCGCATCTTTAGGAACTATAATAAGAGGTTTTCAGCCAACTTTGGGACATGTCAAAATTTGAGATTTTTTGCCTTACTATACTATGCGGTTTTTGGTGATTTTTTCAACATGCTATATTTTGACATTTTTGGCCTTTTTTGGCCCGGTTTTCAATATGCTATACTATAGTGCATCTCTAGGAACTATAATAAGAGGTTTTTAGCCATTTTTGGGACATGTCAAAATTTGAGATTTTTTGCCTTACTATACTATGCGTTTTTTGACTATTTTCTCAACATGCTAAATTATGATGTTTGGGGCCTTTTTTGGCCCTTCTTTCAACTTGTTATACTATAGCACTTCTCTACGAGATATAATAA
>NW_024699194.1:0-2059 GCF_008729295.1 Plectropomus leopardus | reverse complement strand
GTGTGCACTCATTTATTCACTCACGTATTTATTTACACTTACTGAGTACCACTCTTATTTTTGCACTTATGTTTTTACGCACACATTGCAGTACATATTTATGCAATTATTTATTTACACAATTACTTATTCGTGCATTTTTTATTTACACAATTATTTGTTACTGCACCAAACTATTTATGCACTTATTTACTGACACTCTTACTTTTGCACTGAGGTATTTATGCACTAATTTATTTCAACATTTTTCATATTTATGCACTAATCCTTTGAAATGCTGCATGAAACGTTGTGAGTGCACCTGGATGCCGTTGACTCGTGTGGCGGTCGGCGGTCTCGGGAGTCGACAGCAGCTTCTCCACCGTCAGCTGGAGCAACAAAAACACACAATGACCTCACTGCGGCCATGTTTGATTTGGGAAAACAAAGTAACAGGATGTCTGCACATTGAAAAACAAACAGCTTCAGTCAGATCAGCTGCGTCTGCAGGTCTGAGGGTGTCGACATTTTACCAGGAAGTCTCCTCTGCACTCTGATAGGACGTGGAGGGCGGACTCTGCACTGGCCCCGCCCCCTGGCACCACACTGGAGCGAGCCATCGACAGCAGAGCTTCCACTGGATGGATGAGGTGTCAATCAAAAAAAACCCAACCAATCATAGAAAGGATCACATTAATGTGTTTATATACGACTTAAAATCCTACAAATGTCCTAAAATACTGGAAATTTCCTAAAATCTGACAAATGTCCTTAAATCTGATAAACGTCCTGAAATCACGATCATGAGGACATTAATGAGAGTATTTATCTGATTTTACCTCTCTGTTGGATGACAGGACGTTCCAGCTCGTCCCACGGCATCCACAGCAGCAGTGCATTGTGGGAGTCTGCGTGGGCGTGTTTTCGGTCTCTCAGCGACGGGATGTCAGCCTGGAAGCCCCGCCCCTCGTTGATCCGTCTGTGATTGACAGCTCAGCATGAACAGGCGATCGCCATCGAGACAATGTGTTTAAAGGTGAGTTGTTTTACGTACGGCTTATTGATTAGTGTCCCTGGAGGAGGGGAGTCTGTCTCCATGGCAACGAGGTCACCGGGTCCATCTGCCAATCAGAGGCAAAAAGTGTTACATCAGTTCCTGCTTCCAGGGGGGCGCCAGCAGGACTGTCGCGTCTGTCGTCATGTTTTCAGGCTGTCCGTCTGTCTCAATCTTTTGAACGCCTTGAGAGACTTTCCTCAAATTTGACACTATTCTGTTGGATTTTTTTCCAATTTGGCACCAACGTGACGAGGCTGGAAACTGTACCTGCGGGTTGATTTCGGACTCACCGCGTGTGTTGTGTAGCTGCACTGTCTGCACTCTCTGCTGCCTCCTGGTGGCGAGGGAGCAGTACAGCCCCGGCCCCGGCCTGAGGGGGCACAGCATCGGCGGAGGCTTGTAGTGTGCACCGTCGCCCCCGGCAACCGCTCCATCGCCTGCTTCACCGTCCGCAGCCTCCTCTTCCTCTTGGCGCAGCAGGCTGCGGTAGAGCGACACAGCGCCTCCAGTGATTGGAGACCGGCGACTACATCTCCTCTGTCCACCCCGACACGCCCTGGACCCGCCTCTGGACTGGACAGGCACGGAGATGGGCGTCACCATGGAGACGCAGGGTTGGACTGGTGGAGAGGAGTCGTTGCCCTGGAGATAAAAATGATGTTACGAGTAAGCTTTTAAACTTGTTTAGATGACTGTGAGGGGCCATCAGTCACACACTGACATTACGGGGACTCGTGTCCCTCTGCAGGTCGCTTATTTATGCACTTATTTATTTATTTGCCTACGTTTTTATGCACTTATTTATTACCACACTTTTTATGAGCTTATTTATTGCTCATCTTATTGATGCACTTATTTATTTATGTATTTATTATCATGCTTATATATGCATTCATTTGCCTGTTTACTTATTTATTCAGTTATTGATGCACTTCAGTGCTTCTGCACTGGCTGGTTTACACATTTCACCTGTACAATTATTTGTGCACCGACTTATTTATTTTTATTTGTTGAAATAACTGA
>NW_024699193.1:0-996 GCF_008729295.1 Plectropomus leopardus | reverse complement strand
AACTGCTAAAAACTGGTGTAAACTCCATTGAATACTGTGCAAAAATATGCCATAGCATAGAATGTTGCAAAACACGCCAAAAACACCCGAATTCGGCATGTCGAAAAAATGACCCAAAAAAGCAAGGCTATAGGATGGCAAAAATGGCAAAAAATGACATTTCCAAAAAACTGCTAAAAACTGATGAAAACGACGTTAAATAGTGTGCCAAGACACGCCATAGCATAGAATGTTGCAAAAAACACCCGAAACACCCGAAATTCAGCATGTCGGAAAAAATTACCAAAAAAGCAAGGCTATAGTATAGCAAAAATGGCAAAAAATTACATTTCCAAAAAACTGCTAAAAACTGCTAAAACCTACATGAAATAGTGTGCAATGAGACGCCATAGCATAGAATGTTGCAAAAAAACACCAAAAACACCCGAAATTCGGCATGTCAAAAAGAAAGACCAAAACAGCAAGGCTATAGTATGGCAAAAATGTCCAAAAATGACATTTCCAAAAAACTGCTAAAAACTGGTGTAAACGCCGTTGAATACTGTGCAAAAATATGCCATAGCATAGAATGTTGCAAAACACGCCAAAAACACCCAAATTCGGCATGTCGGAAACAATTACCAAAGAAGCAAGGCTATAGTATGGCAAAAATGGTAAAAAATGACATTTCCAAAAAACTGCTAAAAACTGCTTAAACCTACATTAAATAGTGTGCAAAGAGAAGCCATAGCATAGAGTGTTGCAAAAAAACGCCAAAAACACCCGAATTCAGCATGTCGAAAAAATGACCAAAAAAGCAAGGCTATAGTATGGCAAAAATGTCCAAAAATGACATTTCCAAAAAACTGATGAGAACTGATAAAAACAACATCAAATAGCGTGCAGAGACACGCCATAGCATAAAATGTTGCAAGAAATGCCAAAAACGCTCGAATTTGGCATGTCGAAGAAAAGACCAAAAAAGCAAGGCTATAGTATGGCAAAAATGGCAAAAAA
>NW_024699192.1:0-382 GCF_008729295.1 Plectropomus leopardus | reverse complement strand
TCAAAAAAATGACCAAAGAAGCAAGGCTATAGTATGGCAAAAATGTCGAAATTTGACGGGTCCCAAAAACAGCTGAAAACAACTCAAAACAGCATAAAATAGTGTGCTGAAAAACGCCATAGTATTAGAACGTGCAAATATGGCCCAAACCACTATAATCTAGAATGACAAAAAAATGACCAAAGAAGCAAGGCTATAGTATGGCAAAAATGTCAAAATTTGACAGGTCACAAAAACAAATTAAAACAACTCAAAACAGCATAAAATAGTGTGCTGAAAAACGCCATAGTAGTAGAACGTGCAAATATAGCCCAAACCACTATAATCTAGAATGTCAAAAAAAATGACCAAAGAAGTAAGGCTATAGTATGGCAAAAATGTC
>NW_024699191.1:0-448 GCF_008729295.1 Plectropomus leopardus | reverse complement strand
GGCTATTTTCTGTGGTTTAAGATGGTTTTCAGCTGTTTTTGGGACATGTCCTATTTTGACATTTTTGCCTTACTATAGCCTTGCATTTTGGGTCATTTTTTCGACATTCCAATTAACAGTGTTTTTTGGCCCTTTTTGCAACTTTCTATGCTATGGCATGTCTTAAAAGGCTATTTTATTTAGTTAAAGATGGTTTTCAGCTGTTTTTGGGACATGTCATATTTGACATTTTTGCCTTACTATAGCCTTGCATTTTTGGTCATTTTTTCGACATGCCAAATTATGCTGTTTTTGGCCCTTTTTTCTAGTTTCTATGTTATGGCATGTCTTGGAAAGCTAATTTATTTGATAAAATGTGGTTTTCAGCTGTTTTTGGGACATGACATATTTTGACATTTTTGCCTCACTATAGCCTTGCATTTTGGGTCATTTTTTCGACATTCCAATT
>NW_024699190.1:0-893 GCF_008729295.1 Plectropomus leopardus | reverse complement strand
CCTGTTATATTGTACAGGGTTCAAAAGTCATTCAAAAATGGCCCCCAAACCCATAAAACAGCATGTTGAAAAAAATAGGAAAAAGGCAAGGCTATAGTATGGCAAAAATGTCAAAATTTGGCATGTCCAAAAAAACAGCTGAAAACCACTTAGTAGAGCATAAAGAGGCATGTTATAGTATGCAGTGTTGAAAAAACATCCAAAAACGGCCCCAAAACCCATAAAATCGCATGTTGAAAAAATGACGAAAAGACAAGGCTATAGTATGGCAAAAATGTCAAAATTTGGCATGTCCAAAAAACATCTGAAAACCACTTAGTAGAGCATAAAGAGGCATGTTATAGTATACAATGTTGAAAAAACATCCAAGAACAGCTCCAAAACCCATAAAACAGCATGTTGAAGAAATGACGAAACAGGCAAGGTATGGCAAAAATGTCAAAATTTGGAATGTCCAAAAAACAGCTGAAAACCACTTAGTAGAGCATAAAGAGGCGTGTTGTAGTATGCATTGTTAAAAAAACATCCAAAAACGGCTCCAAAACCCATAAAATAGCATGTTGAATAAATGACCAAAAAAGGCAAGGCTATTGTATGGCAAAAATGCCAAAATTTGGCATGACCAAAAAACAGCTGAAAACCTCTTAGTATAGCATAAAGAGGCATGTTATATTATACAGTGTTGATAAAACATCAAAAAACGGCTCCAAAACCCATAAAATAGCATTATGAAAAAATGACAAAAAAAGCAAGGCTATAGTATGGCAAAAATGTCAAAATTTGGCTTGTCCAAAAAACAGCTGAAACCCACTTAGTAGAGCCTAAAGAGGCGTTTTATAGTATGCAGTGTTGATAAAACATCCAAAAACGGCTCCAAAACCCATAAAATAGCA
>NW_024699189.1:0-885 GCF_008729295.1 Plectropomus leopardus | reverse complement strand
AACACGCAAATTTCAAATCTCGAAAAATTACCAAAAAGCAAGGCTATAGTATGGCAAAAATCTCAAAATATGACATATCCCAAAAACATCTGAAACCTGCTGAAAACTGCATAAAATTGCGTGTTGAGACACGCCATAGCATAGAACGCTGCAAAAACGGGCAACATCACCGTTTAATGGCAAGCCTAAAATGACCAAAAAGCAAGGCTATAGTATGGCAAAAATGTCCAAAAATGACATTTCCTAAAAACTGCTAAAAACTGCTAGTAACTACATTAAATAGAGTGTTGAGACATGTCATAGCATAGAACGTTGCAAAAACTGCAAAAAACACGCAAATTTCGTATGTCGAAAAAATGACCAAAAAAGCAAGGCTATAGTATGGCAAAAAAAAATGTCAAAAAATGACATTTCTCAAAAACAGCTGAAAACTACTAAAAACTAAATAAAATAGCGTAGCGAGACGCGCCTTAGCATAGAATGTTGCAAAAACTGCAAAAACCCCCCAAAATTTTGTATGTCGAAATAATGACAAAAATAGCAAGGCTATACTATGGCAAATATGTCAATAAATGTCAATTCCTAAAAACTGCTAGAAACTACATAAAATAGCGTGTTGTGACGCACCATAGCATAGAATGTTGCCAAAACTGTAAAAAACACGCAAATTTCGTATGTTGAAAACATGACCAAAAAAGCAAAGCTATAGTATGGCAAAAATGTCAAAAAAATGACATATCTCAAAAACAGCAGAAAACTACTAAAAACTAAATAAAATAGCGTATCGAGACGCGCCATAGCATAGAATGTTGCAAAAACTGCAAAAACACCAAAATTGCATATGTCAAAAAAATGACCAAAAAAGCAAGGCTATAGTATGGCAAA
>NW_024699188.1:0-238 GCF_008729295.1 Plectropomus leopardus | reverse complement strand
ACCCAAAGTGCAAGGCTATAGTATGGCAAAAACGTCAAAATGTGCTGCGTCCCAAAAACAGCTGAAAACTGTTGAAAACCTTCTTAGATAGTGCGTTGAGACGCGCCATAGCAAAGAAAGTTGCAAAAATGGCCAAAAACACCATAAAATAGCATGTCAAAAAAGTGACCCAAAATGCAAGGCTATAGTATGGCAAAAATGTCGAAATTGGACAAATCCCAAAAATGGCTGAAAACTG
>NW_024699187.1:0-474 GCF_008729295.1 Plectropomus leopardus | reverse complement strand
GCAGCAAAAGGCCTTGAACGGGACTTGAACCCAAGGCCTCTGCAGCAGGGACACTGCCTTCTTGCATGAGATGTCTGCCTTATCCACTCAGCCACCAATGCCCAACTACAATATTTCCTTTTAATAGTATTTTTTATCACATTCATGACCATGACTTTTTTGTGTTATATTTTTCACATTTTTATTTCAGACTATACCATGACCTTTTTCATGACATTTTTTCATGACTCTTTTATCAAATTTTGATGTCATACTATTTTATAATTTTTCATCACATATTATGGCGTTTTTGGCTGTTTTTGTAACATTCTATGCTATGGCGTGTCTCAGCATGATACTTCATGTGGTTCCCAGCAGTTTTTGGGACATGTCGTTTTTTTGGCAGTTTTTGCTGTACTAAAGTACAGCATTTTCTGCCTCTTTTTTGACATGCCATATTATGGTGTTTTTCGCCGTTTTGTCAACATTCTATGC
>NW_024699186.1:0-915 GCF_008729295.1 Plectropomus leopardus | reverse complement strand
TTGGTCATTTTTCTGAGATACAATATTATGGTGTTTTTGACCATTGTTGCACGTTTTAATGCTATGGCGCTTCTCAGCATGCTATTTCACACTGCTTTGAGGTGTTTAAAGCTTTTTTTGGGACACGGCATTTTTTGACATATTTGCCATACTATAGCCTTGCTTTTTTGGTCATTTTTTGGACATGTTATATTATGGTGTTTTTGACCATTTTTGCACGTTTAAATGCTATGGCGTTTCTAAGCGTACTATTTCATGCTGTTTTGAGGTGTTTTCAGCCATTTTTGGGACATGTCATTTTTTGACATATTTGCCATACTATAGCCTTGCTGTTTTGGTCATTTTTCTGACATGCAAGATTATGTTGTTTTTGGCCGTTTTTGCACGTTTAAATGCTATGACGCTTCTCAGCACGCTATTTCATGCTGTTTTGAGGTGTTTAAAGCTATTTTTGGGACATGTCATTTTTGACTTTTTTGCCATACTATAGCCTTGCCTTTTTGGTTGTTTTTTTCGACATGTTATAATTTGGTGTTTTTGACCATTATTGCACGTTTTATTGCTATGGCGCTTCTCAGCAGGCTATTTCACACTGCTTTGAGGTGTTTAAAGCTGTTTTTGGGACATGGCATTTTTTGACATTTTTGCCATACTATAGCCTTGCTTTTTTGGTTGTTTTTTTCGACATGTTATATTATGGTGTTTTTGACCATTTTTGCACGTTTTATTGCTATGGCGCTTCTCAGCATGCTATTTCACGCTGTTTTGAGGTGTTTAAAGCTGTTTTTAGGACATGTCATTTTTTGACATTTTTGCCATACTATAGCCTTGCTGTATTGGTCATTTTTCTGAGATACAATATTATGGTGTTTTTGACCATTGTTGCACGTTTTAATGCTATGGCGCTTCTCAGCA
>NW_024699185.1:0-705 GCF_008729295.1 Plectropomus leopardus | reverse complement strand
ATGTCTTAAAAACAGCTGAAAACACCTCAAAACAGCATAAAATAGCATGCCAAGAAACGCCATAGAATAAACTGTTGCAAAAATGGCCAAAAACACGATAATAATGCATGTCCAAATGACCAAAAAGGCAAGGCTATAGTATGGCAAAAATGTCAAAATATGACATGTCTTAAAAAAGCTGAAAACACCCCAAAACAGCATAAAATAGTGTGCCAAGACACACCATAGCTTTGAATTATAAAAAAAAGGTCAAAATCAACATAATAATGCATGTCCAAAAAATGACCCAAAACACCAAGGCTATAGTATGGCGAAAATGTCAAAATATGACATGTCTTAAAAACCGCTGAAAACACCTCACAACAGCATAAAATAGCATGCCAAGACATGCCATAGTATAGACTGTTGCAAAAATGGCCAAAAACACGATAATAATGCATGTCCAAAAAATGACCCAAAATGGCAAGGCTATAGTATGGTGAAAATGTCAAAATATGACATGTCTTAAAAACAGTTGAAAACACCTCAAAACAGCATAAAATAGTGTGCCAAGTCACGGCATAGCATAGGCTGTTGCAAAAACAGCCAAAAACATCATAAAACTTCATGTCCAAAAAATGACCAAAAAGGCAAGGCTATAGTATGGCAAAAATGTCAAAATATGACATGTCTTAAAAACAGCTGAAAACACCTCAAAACAGCATA
>NW_024699184.1:0-364 GCF_008729295.1 Plectropomus leopardus | reverse complement strand
AACTCGAATATTTAAGTATTATGACCTTATTTCACTGTGTTTTAGTCGGAGCTCATTCTGTTATCCAGTTAATAAGAATGCACTTTCTGAAAAATTCAAATACAAGAGGAGGAGTGGTACCACATGTGTGAGACACAATGTGCATCAAGAAATTCATTAATATGGAGGGGGTTCTGCTGGAAAAATCGAACTCTAACTTCTAGGGTTAATAAACTGTTTGCATATTTGTTCTACCCCTAACAAAGTTTGATTCTTATTTAAGCTTACATGTTTTTAATATTTCTTTTTTCCAATTGTCAAATACAAACAAGAGCATTACCTCAACAATGCTGGAGGGCTATATTACAACATTATAACACGACTC
>NW_024699183.1:0-3445 GCF_008729295.1 Plectropomus leopardus | reverse complement strand
AATAGCTTTAGTTTTATAATTTGGTTGCTGCTCCAAACATTTGTAAATGAGAATATTGCTGCAGCTTGAACTGAATTTATTTAATTTTCCGAAAGCAATCTTTTATCAATAAACTTTGATTCTGAATCAGTCAATCAACCAGTGAAGCCGAGACGCTTTAAAAATTAATTTTCATCCGATTTTGGGACAACACTTCAGCCACTCTGTTTCTATAACTCTGAAGACAAGCACATTTGTTCAAATAAGGCCAAAGTCATCACATTCCAGGGCACTCTTGTGAGAGGTCATAGCAGAACAGATGAGCAAAGGTCAAACACACTATCAGGAATGTTTCTTTTTTAAACGATCACTGACACCAGCAAGGAAAAATCTGCAAACCCGGACAATGTTAGCTCAGTGGTTTATGATACACCAGGCAGAATGATTTGCAGCAATCCTAAACTTTACAACACCTGTATTTTTATAATAAAACGAAAGAATTTTGACCTCTTTCCTACTGCATCTGGACTAACGATATATTCTTTATTTTTCAAAGAAATCCATTGAGACTGACTCATCCAAACCAGTCTGAAATGATTCATGTGGTAAATATTAACCACTGGGAATGATTTGAAATAAATGGGCTAACAAACTTTTTTTTTTAAGAGCATTCTAATTTATTGAAGGCACATCCGTTAGAAAAAACACAATAGCTGTGCTGGACATTTACATTCAGTGTCAATCACCTTGTCCTTGAACTAAATCAATTGTGTATCACATGTCAGGGCAGGATATCCTACAATTTCTGGACCAAAAACAATCAAAAGGCATTTACTGTATAAGGCAACAAGTTTGAGATTTTTTTTTTGTTATTAATAAGAAAAGTATTCATTTTTGAGTTGCCTTCACTGTAAGCACCCCTGTGATCTAATCTTGATGACAAATTTAAGATTAAAACCATAAATATGTCGTTAATTTCATAAATAGAAGATACAAATTATTATTATTATCCGATAACAAGCCTCAGTTTTAGAATCACTACTACTAATGTACAATGCATCACATTTCACAGCAATATTAAATACCATTTAAAGTATTCTAAAGAATTTACTTTCCAGTGTATAGCAGGTGCTTGTATTATTATTTTTACAAATGGTATGTGACTGTTGCAAAAAAGTGGGCAGGGTTAGGCCTTTGAACCACACATTTTAGAGCTATGTGAATTACAGTGTGTCAGATAGCTGCTTTTCCAGACGTGGAACCGTAGATCACATCCGTGGAACCTTGCCATTATGTGCACTGGGACGGAAAAACATCCAAAATCTTGCACTTGTTCCGCTTAAATTCCAGCTGCCTTGCAAAAAACATTGTTAGCCTCATTTTCTGAACACTGAAAAGAAGTTGTCTGATTTTCTTCAGCCTGCTCGACAGAAGGTTAGGAAAATCTTGCGAGCTTCTCTCCGAGCCTCACTAATCCTGAATCCTCTGTCTCTTCTTGATCTCAGTCCCTTCCAAGTCCTTCATGCAAGCCACCAGGAAATCGCGGCACTTGAGAGCATACTGCTCAGGAAAATCCCGGAAATGACCGACATGGGGACTGGAGACAAAATCAAAACTGTCCACTGGGACGCCTTTCTGCTTGACGGTCTCCACAAAGAGCTCGATGTCCCTGTGCCTGATCACCTGGTCGGCTCTGGAGTACAGGTAGAAATGAGGCCAGGTGGGCGGTCTCTCCTGCACTGCGTCATAGTGGTTCTTGTGGATGTACTTGGTCAACGGGTAGAGAACGATTCGCAACAGAAAAACAGTCACGGCGAAAAGGGCTAAGAGGACGTACCTTAAAACAGGAGTTATTTTGGGGCCCAGGGTGGCCTTAAGTGCACGCAAGGCCCCGCGGACATTCCCACTGCCCGGGGCACTGTCCACTAAGGCCCCGATCACACACAAAGAACTGAACTGTTTATCACTGTGCAACAACTCTATAATGTAACGGTACAGCATGAAGCCGCCGTTACTGAATATGTGAAAGAAAATAGGACTGTTCTCCACCTCATAGTCATACAGGATCTCCAGCAACTTGAGGGCCGTGCTGCTCAGCTCCTTGTAGCCAAACGACTCTGAGATGAAGACCGTCTTCAGGGGAGCAGTGTAGCGGACGGTGACACATCCCTAAAAGTGAGGAGGAGAGAAAGTAAGACAGATCATATATGAGCTGCTAGCAGGTTTGTACTGCTTCAATTAAATCCCTAAGTTGTTAAATGTAGGGGTCGACTGATATTGGTTTTTCAGGGCTGGTACCGATATCTGTTATTATTACTCAATGAGACCAATAACAGATTTTTTTTTTTTTTTTACAATAAAAATGAAACTATTTCTGTCAAAAATTAGAATTTGGAATATAACAAACTTTTTTTTTAATTATTTCAGCAAATGTTTAATCAAACAAAAAACTTTTTTAAATAAAAAATAAATTATTAGAAATAGCTCCCTGAAGTTTTAGCAAGTTGACACTGACACTTTTTTGCAGGTATTGCAGACTAGGGGTCAGCCAGTATTGTATTTTCAGGATGGAAACTGATACCAATTATAAGTAGTTAATAAGACTGATAAGCGATATTTGGAATCAATATGCATTTACAATGAAAAAAAAAGGATGTTTCTATCAATATTTAGAATTTGGAATATAACAAAATTCAACACAACAGTGTGTTTAAACGGCTTTAGTAAATGTTAAAACTAACACACTCAACACCATATGCAGCAAGTTTCCAGCAACTTTTTTTTAATAGAGTCACGTGAAATTTATATCAAAAAAAGAATAATAAAATTGCTTGGTGAGGTTTTACAAAGTACAAGCTCCTCCCATACTGACACTTTGTACCTTTTAATAAATCATTTTTATCAGTTATTAAAATAAGATACTAATAATCGGCAAGATGCCAAATACTGGCCCGATAATTTGCCAGGCTGATAATGTCAACCTCCAGCTAAATGTCAACCCCTAGCTAAATGGTCGAGATGAATGTCTTGTGAGGGGATATTATTACCTGTTCATTGTAGATGGAGCTGTATTTGGACAGATGTTTGTCTTTACAACCAGCCCAGCCCAACAAAATCACAACGGGCTCCTTTGTCCCCTGCCAGTGTCTCTCTGAAAACAAGACGCACGATGAAACAGCGCGTTACCAAAGCTGCCACAGTGAGCTAAGCTAAACCAAGCTAGCATGCTAAGCTACCAGCCGGCAGAATCCCATTTTAACGGCTTCCTTGTGAGAAAAACGTTAGCATGCAGGCTAAGCTAACTGAGGTATCACCGTACAGTACAATGAAATGATGCTCACCCGATGTCCCCGCATCTGGAAACACGATATTGTAGTCTATTTCATCGTCTGCCATTTCTGTACGCGCGAGTATCAACTGCTGCTGTGTGACGGTAGCGTTTGGTTCATTTGGCTGTTGTAAAAAA
>NW_024699182.1:0-508 GCF_008729295.1 Plectropomus leopardus | reverse complement strand
AAATAGCGTGTCAAAAAAATGACCCAAAAGGCAAGGCTATAGTATGGCAAAAATATCACAATTTGACATGTCCCAAAAACAGCTGAAAACTGTTCAAAACCTCCTTAAATCTCATGCTTACACACGCCAGAGCAAAGATAGTTTTGAAAACGTAAAAAAACACGATAAGATAGCATGTCAAAAAATTACCCAAAAGGCAAGGCTATAGTATGGCAAAAATGTCAAAAATTTGACACGTCCCAAAAACTGCTGAAAACTGTTCAAAACCTCCTTAAATCTCATGCTTACACACGCCAAAGTAAAGATAGTTTTGAAAACGTAAAAAAACACAATAAAATAGCGTGTCGAAAAATTGAATGAAAACTTTCTTAAATCTCATGCTTACACACGCCAAAGCAAAGAAAGTTTCAAAAAATGGCCAAAAACAAGATAAAATAGCATATTGAAAAATTGACCCAAAAGGCAAGGCTATAGTATGGCAAAAATGTCAAAATTTGACACGTCCCAA
>NW_024699181.1:0-312 GCF_008729295.1 Plectropomus leopardus | reverse complement strand
TTGGTCCACAAGATTAAAAAATTACTAATGCACACACCCAGCCGTCCCAGGAGAGGGGATCTCTCTTTGAATTGCCTTTCCTGAGGTTTCTTCCCATGTCCATTAGCTTGTTCTGATGGCCATTGGGAGTTTTTCCTCATCTTCTTAGAGAGCGTGGGCTGGGCACCTGTTGCTGTTCTGGGTCTATCAGGCCCAGCAAAACACCTTCAGCAATAACAAATGCACACACACACACACACACACACACACACACACACACACACGTGCATTAGTTTTTCTTTAGTTGTGAGGACTACTCTTAACCCCCAGAAT
>NW_024699180.1:0-746 GCF_008729295.1 Plectropomus leopardus | reverse complement strand
CCACTTAGAATAGCATGTAGAGGCATGTTATAGTATACAGTGTTGAAAAAACATCCCCAAAAAGCCCCAAGAGCCATAAAAGAGCATGTTGAAAAAATGACCAAAAAGGCAAGGCTATATTAAGGCAAAAAACGTCAAAATATGACATGTCCTAAAAACAGCTGAAAACCACTTAAAATAGCATGTAGAGGCATGTTATAGTTTACAGTGTTGAAAAAACATCAGAAAACGGCCCCAAACCCTAAAAAATAGCATGTTGAAAAAAATGACCAAAAAGGCAAGGCTATAGTAAGGCCAAAAATGTCAAAATATGACATGTCCTAAAAACAGCTGAAAACCACTTAGAATACCATGTAGAGACATGTTTTAGTATACAGAGTTGAAAAAACTTCCAAAAAATGCCCAAAACCCCATAAAATAGCATGTTGAAAAAATGAACAAAAAGGCAAGGCTATAGTAAGACGAGAAACGTCAAAATATGACATGTCCTAAAACCATCTGGAAACCACTTGGAACAGCATGTAGAGGCATGTTATAGTATACAGTGTTGAAAAAACTTCCAAAAACAGTCGGAAACCCCATAAAATACCATGTTGCAAAAAATGACCAAAGAGGCAAGGCTATAGTAAGGCAAAAAATGTCAAAATATGACATGTCCTAAATCCCTCTGAAAACCACTTATGCCTCTACATGCTATTCTGTTATAGTTTACAGTGTTGAAAATATTTCCAAAAACAGTTGGAAAC
>NW_024699179.1:0-981 GCF_008729295.1 Plectropomus leopardus | reverse complement strand
CGACTCCACAAACTATGATATGTTGTTTTTAGCCATTTTTTGGGCTTGTCAAAATTATTTCGCCATTCAACACCATGCAGTATTTGGCAATTTTTTTCGTAATGCTAAATTGTACATCTTTTAGCCTTTTTTGGCCTTAATTTCCCACTTTGTTTACTATGACGCATCTCTTCAAGCTATTTTATGTTGTTTTCAGCCATTTTAAGGAGCAGTCAAAATTTGACTTTTTTCGCCATACTATACTATTGCCTTTTGGCCATTTTTTTGATATGCTAAATTATGAGGGTTTTGGCCTTTTTTGGCCTTTATTTGCACATTGTATGACATAACACATGTCTGCAAGCTAATATATGTGGTTGTAAGCCATTTTTAGGAGCAGAAAAAATTGGACTTTTTTCAACGTACTTTATGTCAAAATTTGGCAAGACTATAATGAGGCAAAAATATCAAAAACTTGGCATGTCCCAAAAACTGTGTAAAAAAGTTGGAAAAAGCTTAGAATAGCCTGCCAAGACACACCATAGCAAAGAAAGTTGCAAAAAAAGCAAAAAAAATCATAATGTGGCATGTCGACAAAATGACCAAAAATCCAAGACTATAGTAAGGCAAAAATGTCAAAATTTAGCATGTCCCAAAAACTGTTGAAAACAGCTTAAAACAAGTTAGAATTGCCTCCCAAGACACGCTATAGCAAAAAAAAGTTGCAAAAAAGGTGAAAAACAGCATAATTTAGCATGTCAAAAATACGACCAAAAATCCAAGACTATAGCAAGGCAAAAATGTCAAAATTTGGCATGTCCCAAAAACTGTTGAAAACAGCGTAAAACAAGTTAGAATAACCTCCCAAGACACGCCATAGCAAAGAAAGGTGCAAAATGAACTAAAAACAGCATAATTTGGCATGTCGAAATGACCAAAAATCCAAGACGCTTGCCGTCAAGCTAAGGGGGCTCACCACCCGTAGGAGGGGCCGTAGGGGTC
>NW_024699178.1:0-775 GCF_008729295.1 Plectropomus leopardus | reverse complement strand
TTTTTGCCTTACTATAGCCTTGCCTTTTTCGTCATTTTTTTCAACATGCATTATTTTGGTGTTTTTGTCCGTTTCTTCCACAATTTATGCTATGGCATGTCTCTGCACGCTATTTTATGCTGTTTTGAGGTGTTTTAGACTGTTTTTGGGACATGTCATATTTTGACATTTTTTCCTTACTATAGCCTTGCCTTTTTCATCAGATTTTCAACATGCATTATTTTGGTGTTTTTGTCCGTTGTTGCAACATTCTATGCTATGGCATGTCTCTGCATGCTATTTTATGCCGTTTTGAGGTGTTTTTGACTGTTTTTTGGGACATGTCATATTTTGACATTTTTGCCTTACTATAGCCTTGCTTTTTTCATCACTTTTTCATCATGCATTATTTTGGTCTTTTTGTCCATTTCTGCAACATTCTATGCTATAGCGTGTCTCATCACGCTACTTTATGATGCTTTGAGGTGTTTTAGACTGTTTTTGGGACATGTCATATTTTGACAGTTTTTTGCCTTACTATAGCCTTGCTTTTTTCGTCAATTTTTCAACATGCATTATTTTTGTGTTTTGGTCAGTTTCTGCAACATTCTATGCTATAGTGTTTCTCAGCACGCTATTTTATACTGTTTTGAGGTGTTTTCGACTTTTTTTGGGACATGTCATATTTTGATATTTTTGCCTTACTATAGCCTTGCCTTTTTCGTCATTTTTTTCAACATGCATTATTTTGGTGTTTTTGTCCGTTTCTTCCACAATTTATGCTATGGCATGTCTC
>NW_024699177.1:0-278 GCF_008729295.1 Plectropomus leopardus | reverse complement strand
AAGGCAAAAACGTCAAAAAATGACATGTCCCAAAAACTGCTAAAAACAGCTTAAAACTGCATAAACTAGCATGCCGAAACACGCCATAGCAAAGAATGCTGTAAAAAGATTCAAAAACATGATAAAAGCATTTCGAAAAAAATGACCAAAGAAAGCAAGGCTATAGTATGGCAAAAACGTCAAAATATGACATGTCCAAAAAACTGCCGAAAACAGCCTAAAACTGCATAAAATAGCGTGCTAAAACATGCCATAACTACAAATGTTGCAAAAATGGT
>NW_024699176.1:0-527 GCF_008729295.1 Plectropomus leopardus | reverse complement strand
AAGCAAGGCTATAGTGTGGCAAAAATGACAAAAAAGGGCATGTCCCAAAAACAGCTGAAACCAGCTTTAAACAGCATTAAGTAGCATGCTGAGAGACACCATGGCATTGAATGTTGCAAAAATGGCCAAAAAAAACATAAAATGATATGTCGAAAAAATGACCCAAAAAGCAAGGCTATAGTATGGCGAAAATGCCAAAAATGACATGTCCCAAAAACAGCTGAAAACAGCATAAAACAGCATTAAATAGACTGCCGAGACACGCCATAGCAAAGACTTACAAAAACAGCCAAAAACACCATAATATGGCATGTCGCAAAAAATGACCCAAGAAGCAAGGCTATAGTATGGTAAAAATGATAAAAATGGCATGTTCCAAAAACTACTGAAAACAGCTTAAATCTCCATTAAATAACGTGCTGACACACGCCATAGCGCAGAAACTTGCAAAAATGGCCAAAAACACCATAAAATGGCATGTTGAAAGAATGACCCAAAAAGCAAGGCTATAGTATGGCAAAAATGGC
>NW_024699175.1:0-466 GCF_008729295.1 Plectropomus leopardus | reverse complement strand
GAATAAAGGCCAAAAAAGGTTAAGAACCTCATAATTTAGCACGTCCACAAAATAGCCAAAAAGGCAATAGTATAGTATGGCGAAAAACATCAAATTATGACACCTCCTAAAAATGGCTGAAAACCACTTATAATATCTTGTAGAGACTCGTAATAGTAAACAAAGTGGGAATAAAGGCCAAAAAATGGCCAAAAACCTTATAATTTAGCATGTCCACAAAATGGCCAAAAAGGCAATAGTATAGTATGGCGAAAAACGTCAAATTATGACACTTCCTAAAAATGGCTGAAAACCACTTAGAATAACTTGTAGAAACTCGTTATGGGAAACAAAGTGGGAATAAAGGCTAAAAAAGGCCAAAAACCTCATAATTTAGCATGTCCACAAAATGGCCAAAAAGGCAATAGTATAGTATGGCGAAAAACGTCAAATTATGACACCTCCTAAAAATGGCTGAAAACCACTT
>NW_024699174.1:0-520 GCF_008729295.1 Plectropomus leopardus | reverse complement strand
AATGTCAAAAAATGACATGTCATAAAAACACCTGAAAATGTTTCAAAACACAACAAAATACCATGCCCAGACATGCCATAGCATAGTTTGTTGCAAAAACGGCCAAAAAGACAATAATACTGCATGTTTAAAAAATGCCCAAAAAGGCAAGGCTATAGTAACGCAAAAATGTCAAAAAAGGAAATTTCCTAAAAACAGCTGAAAACAACTCAAAACCTCATAAAATAGCGTCCAGAGACACGCCATAGCATAGTTTGTTGCAAAAATGGCAAAAAAAACACCATAGTAGTGCATGTTTAAAAAATGACTGAAAAGGCAAGGCTATACTAAGGCAAAAATGTCAAAAAATGACATGCTCCAAAAACAGCGGAAAACAACTCAAACAGCATAAAGTAGCGTCCAGAGACAGGCCATAGCATAGTTTGTTGCAAAAATGGCCAAAAACACCACAGAAGTGCATGTTTAAAAACTGCCTGAAAAGGCAAGGCTATAGTAAGGCAAAAATATTAAAAAATGACAT
>NW_024699173.1:0-286 GCF_008729295.1 Plectropomus leopardus | reverse complement strand
CCAAAAACAGCTGAAAACAACTCAAAACAGCATAAAATAGTGTGCCAAGACATGTAATGTCATAGAATTTTCCAAAAACGGCCAAAAACACCATAAAAATGGATACTGAAAAATGACCAAAAAGGCAAGGCTATAGTATGGTAAAAATGTCAAAATATGACATGTCCCAAAAACAGCTGAAAACACCTCAGAATAGCATAAAATAGTATGCCAAGACACGCCATAGCATAGAATTTCACAAAAACACCCAAAGACACCATAAAAATGCATGTTGAAAAAATGACCA
>NW_024699172.1:0-1133 GCF_008729295.1 Plectropomus leopardus | reverse complement strand
TGAACTTTCTCTCCGCGGTAGATGAGGGGAGAGAGGTTGAAAGGTGTGCAATGTGTTTTTCTCATCGCAGAGCTCCTCTCAGCTAGAGCTTCTAAACATAGAAACACTGTTGCTTCAACTGCTTAAACTGTCTCTGTGCAGCACTTCACACATGTTCTCGGCTCACCTCTCACCTTCTTCTTAAAACTAATTCAACATATTTAAATTCATTAGTGAAGCAACAGAGAAAAAAATGAGTGCTTTACATTACACAGAAACAGATGCACATGGGTTAACACACACACCCCCTAAAACACACGCACGCACACACGCACACACACACACGCACACAGGCACTAAGTGGGGCAGATTACATTCTCCCCAGGACTTGACTTGCATTAAAGTTTAAATGTGTTCAATTTGGACGGTCCCAATATTAGAGTGGAGTATCATTACCCACCTTATTGGATGAGTCTGAGCAGAATAGATTTCTACTGATGAGATGAAGAGGCCTCGGGCACACACCACACACACACACACACACACACACACACACACACACACACACACACACACACACACACACACTTTCGGCACACTCCCTTTCTCTTACACACATACAGATACATGGACACATGGAGGGATGAGCTAAACTTTGTTCTTTGTGGGGTTTTTTAAAATTTTTCTGCACATTGGCACGATTTTCAAAAAATTTCTGTCATGATTTTAACTTTAAAAAATCCTCACATATGCTGTATATCCAACCCTAATTGAACTAACTGTTATCTATTAATATATAAGTGTAATAAGTGTATGTTATTGCAGCAACAGCATATACATATTACACTTATATATCAATAGATACAGTCAATCAAACAGCACCAAATGTCACTTTTTGAATGGTATAATGTTGCGTTCCTGGGGCTTTTTAACACATACGGATGCCTTTTCTATGTGTCAGTGCTTTATAAACATTGATTAATTGCAGGTGCATTTCTAGCTGTTTTACAAAACATATCAAAATGTTCTACCTGTAAGTTATCAATGATTCCTAATCAACAATTTAATCAAAACATCACTTACATGTGTTTCAGATGCATCTATCCGTCTGAACCTTGTTGATTCATATTTTTATTACCAACTATCAATCCTGA
>NW_024699171.1:0-854 GCF_008729295.1 Plectropomus leopardus | reverse complement strand
GTAGAAGCATAATCAGTGATCTCTGCTGTGTGGTGGGAGAATGTTCAATGTGTTTGGCGGGACTCAGTCGTCTGTGTGATGCCAGAAGTTGGCAAACTGCACTGTATGTTGGCCTTCAGGGAGCTTGGAAGGTGGATAGAGGCCACGCCTGCAGCACACTGCTGCTTCTGCATTGCCCTCCAGCTATCTGCTAATCTCCCAGGGAGGCGCAGACCCTGTCAGATATCACCTGTTTTGCAAATTCTGTATGTCATCCCTTTTTTCACTCTTCATCTCTCCTCATTTGTTTTCTAGGTGCTTGAACATCTGCTTGTATATTCATGTTATGCTCTGTAATGAATTTAGTGTATCTGTCATTCCATTAACCCTCAAATTTGTGCAAACTGAAATTGTGAATATAAAATACACCTAATGGAAACACGTCAATATCTAAACAACTTTGAACACACGCTCGCATGAGTTGGTATTTCAGGCGATTCAAAAAAAGACATTTTGCAAAACTGCAATGGAAAAACTTTTTTCCTGTTTTTATAGGTCACATGATGTACAACAAAGAGTCAAAGAGTCACTACGAGAGGTGTTTTTGCATCGCAAGAAAACAATAAAAATAAATATGTAGTATATATTTTTCTGTCACTCATTTTAATAAATAAAAATAATTCTAAATCAATTTTATTGACGGGGGCCCTTCTGTGCAGAGTTTGCATATTCTCTCCGTGTCTGCGTGGGTTCTCTCCGGGGTCTCCGGTTCCTCCCACAGTCCAAAGACATGCAGCTCAGGTTGATTGGTGACTCTAAATTGCCCTAAGGTGTGACTGTGAGTGTGTATGGTTGTCTGTCTATATTTGTCGGCC
>NW_024699170.1:0-314 GCF_008729295.1 Plectropomus leopardus | reverse complement strand
GTGTGTGTGTGTGTGTGTGTGTGTGTGTGTGTGTGTGTGTGTGTGTGCGCGCGTGCGTGTGTGTGTGTGTGTGTGTGTGTGTGTGTGTGTATCATCTGACTGTCACCGTGTTTAACTGTGTGTTTGTACATGTGTGGTTTTCTTTTCCATTCCTTGTGTGCGTGTGTGTGTGTAGGACTGTTATCTCGTGTAGTGTGTTGGACTCTATCCTTGTTTCTTCACATCAGCAAACAAACAGTGGAGCATGATGCGGCTCGGGGTTGAGGAGGAGAGGCAGTTGCACACAAACATATTTCATGCACACATGCACACAC
>NW_024699169.1:0-872 GCF_008729295.1 Plectropomus leopardus | reverse complement strand
TTGCTTCCAAATTGTGACACAGGACAGTGCACACTCATGCTTTGGGCCATGAGAGACATTGTCAAAAAGTACAGACCTCAGTCATTGTCAGAATCCAAGGGCTTTATCGAACAAAGAATTGTTCTTTCTGAACTTCCAATGATATCTTTTGTGAGACTGGGTGAATGCTCCTTGTCCAAGTCAGAGATCCTCAATAAGCTGCTGAGCAATTCTCAGCAGTACCATGATACCTTTGTTCATCATGACATGGAGAGTGGTGACAGTCCAAGAAGAATATCCAATGGACTGGCTGAGATTACTTGGTACCTTCCATGTGGGAACAAAAACATGGATATTTTCAGTGAGCCTGTAGCTGTGGCTAACCTTCGTGGGGACATCGCTTCATCTGAAACACAATTTTCTTTTTTGTGTCAGACATCTGCAGCAGTTTTTGTGTTCTTTGATAATTTGGTCTCTGAGTGTGAGCTGCTTACCAACCAACACCACAAGGCACAGATCTTCTTGGTGGGTAGCCATCAGAGCAATCGCTCCAGTTTAGATGCTCTGAAAAAAGTAGCAAACAAATTAGGCTTGACTACCAGCAACATCCTTTTGAAGACTAAGCAGATGAATGATGCAGATTTTGTAAAAAAGATGCGGAAAACAGTCAGCGATGTAGTTGAGAACACAAAGATGAAGATGGGAATTGAGCAGATGGCTGATGTTGCCCATGAGCTGGGAATCTGGGTTGATGAAAACTCTTCAGAGTGCCAAACTGCCAAGAAAAATGCAGATGCCATCACTGCAGAAATTCAAGACATCCTTAAATACAAGAAAGCTCAGCTCCCCCTGCAAGGTGAAATATGGAAAGAACTGACTCGCTTAGAGAAAGA
>NW_024699168.1:0-242 GCF_008729295.1 Plectropomus leopardus | reverse complement strand
CCCCTGCAAGGTGAAATATGGAAAGAACTGACTCGCTTAGAGAAAGAAGAATTTCGTCTTCGAAATGTGGGCACTGAGGACATAGAAAAGTACAAAAGTGATCTTCAGGTACAGAAAACAAAACTTCGGCAAAAGCAGAACTCTCATGACATGTCAAAAGCAATGACATGTTTTATCAACGCAATAACGAGCCCAGGGATAGAGAGGTGCTATTTCCTGAAATGGATGCGAATGAACCTTGA
>NW_024699167.1:0-325 GCF_008729295.1 Plectropomus leopardus | reverse complement strand
CACACACACATACTCAACAAACAAAAGTGTGCTTTACACAAAAACTTGCATGACTGTTTCCATCTCTGCAAGTAGACAACAGTAGTGCTGATATACATGTGTGTCCTCTGTATACACGTCCTCAGTTGGTACGAATTAATATGTTAAAGTCATCTAAAAATCTGGACTTAAAATCTTCTATTGACAGTGATGACTTGTGTGTGTCTGTGTGTGTGTGTGTGAATATGTGTGTGTCCCTGGAGACTTGCAGTGATCTGGGTTTAATTTGACCAGTCAGGCGGTCGAAGCCAGGGCTTCAGCAAATATGTGTGTGTGTGTGTGTGTG
>NW_024699166.1:0-353 GCF_008729295.1 Plectropomus leopardus | reverse complement strand
GAATCATTTTCATTTCTATTTGTTGGCCCTTAAGTCATCAAATTTAAATACATTAAGTTATATTGAGTCTAAAAAACAGTGGGAGCTGATTGTGAATTGTGGAATTTAAACTACCCTCAGACTGATGTTAAATGTTAAAAAAATAGTCATACAGAGACATGACATCTGGGTCCTCAAAAGTAGCTGTGGCCTTGCTTTAAAGAAACAGGTCTATTCTGAAAGATTCAATATATTCATGCTGGTAAAAAAACAAAAAATATCATCAAAAACAACACAAAACCACTAATTTTATGTGGTAAATATATGAAACAAGTTGCAACGCATTTGCATAAAAAAGCTTCTTACTGCAAAGT
>NW_024699165.1:0-356 GCF_008729295.1 Plectropomus leopardus | reverse complement strand
CTTTGTTGTTTTGACCTCATCTGCCTTGGCAGCAACCTCAGTTGTCTCGGACACTGTCACATTTTCTGTAGCCTCTTTATCAGCCTCTTTGGCTCCTTGGTCTTCAGCTTCCTTGGCCACCTCTATTGGTGCAACTTCAGGTTCCTTGGTCACCTCTGCTGGTGCAACTTCGGCTTCCTTTGCAACCTCTGGAGGTGCAACTTCAGCTTCCTTGGCCACCTCTGGAGGTGCAACTTCAGCTTCCTTGGCGACCTCTGGTGGTGCAACTTCAGCTTCCTTGGAAACTTCTGCAGGTTCAACTTCAGCTTGTTTGGCCTCAATCTCTGTAGCCAAAGTCTGACCCTCAGCAGCAAACT
>NW_024699164.1:0-275 GCF_008729295.1 Plectropomus leopardus | reverse complement strand
AAAACCGAAGTTGCTCAGCTCCAAGGAGAAGAAAAACTTCTCAAAAGAAGACATGAGCAACAGGAAAGGTTCAGGAAGCTCCAGGCACCCAAACAGATGGCTGTGGACCACCTGGGGGCCCTTAAAACAGAGCAGGTCACTATTACAGATCTGAGGGAGAAGCAGATTATTGCCAAGGTAGTGGCCGAAAGAGAGGCTCAACTTGCAGAGCAGGAGAGGGAAAAAGCACAGAAAAGATCTGTGGCGCTGCAGTCTATCACTGCCCACAGAAATAC
>NW_024699163.1:0-212 GCF_008729295.1 Plectropomus leopardus | reverse complement strand
TCTCTATGTCTGAGCACGTTTTCAGTGTCTCTTCCTTTTCTGGTGCAGACGTCGTCCTGAAAGGCTGCTCCTAACGACCTTAAGATCTTCCGGAACTGATTTTTGTGTGTGAACGTGAACGTGAGGAGCCGCATTTGTCTTGTTGGTCCTCTCGTTGTGAGCTCCGATTGGTTTTATTCTGGACTAGGATTGGATCATTCAGAAATCTGAAT
>NW_024699162.1:0-239 GCF_008729295.1 Plectropomus leopardus | reverse complement strand
CTTTGTTCTTTATGTAACTAATATTTAATATTTATCTTTATTAAATTACCTTTGTGTTTATTGTTTACAAGTCAGTGATGTAATACTGAAAAGTCTATAGATTTTTAGCTAACTATAGCCCAGCTAGCAGGCTATACCCGTGAGCATGTGGCAGTGGTAGTTATTAATAGGTAGTAATAACAACTATTAATTAGTTATTAGTCCTACTAGTTCCATTCCAGGATTGATGGACATTTTAA
>NW_024699161.1:0-7894 GCF_008729295.1 Plectropomus leopardus | reverse complement strand
CAAGTGATAGTCTGAACTTGATGCACCATCAGAAATGCTTGTTAACTCATCTTTTTGTATTTAACACCTGTAGAAAGAAAACTTATAGATGTATAAATCCACTTGAATGCGTATACAGGAGAAATTCTCACAGCAACCATTTAATCAACAGTCTAACTACAGTTTTTTTTTAATATTTAATGGATCAGGTATGAAATGTACTTGCCTCTCTCAGTTAGACCTGCACTAAAAGCACATGGAGTCAGTACACAGAGTTTACCCCCTGGATTAGGCCCAGCGCTTGTTAATGTTCTCTGCCTCTGTATAGCTGTGGCCAAAGGCGATATGTTTTTGGGTTTCCAAACCGTCTGTCTCATTCTTGTGAACATTTTATCTCAAGAACACCCTAAGGAAGTTTCTTCAAATTTCTCACAAATGTCCACTTGGACTAAATGGCGAACTGCTAAGATTTTGACAGTCATAGATCAGCATTAATTTTACCCTGCATTCGTCTCATTTTGGTGAACACAGTATCTCAAGAACACTTTGAAGGTATTTTCTTCAAATTTGACACAGCCGAATGAACTGATTAGACTTTTGTGGTCAAAGGTCAAGGTCACTGTGATCTTACAAAACATGTTTTTGGCAATAACTCAAAAATTTATATCACAAGTAGAACAACTTTGTACACAAATGTCTTATAGGACAAAATAATGAAATGATAAGCAAGTCAATTTTATTTATACAGCATTTTCTTAAAACATGCAGTTACAAAGCACTTCATAAACACATGTACACACTTAAAATAAATAAGTGAATTAATTACTTAAACAAGTTTCAATAAATAACAATATGGAATACAATACACTGAAAGACAGACAAGACCAAAACAAACGAAGAAAAATGTAACACACAGAGTTGATCTATAGGAAGGCTTGCCTATAAAGGCGGGTTTTTAGTAGACAAAGATTACATTGGTGATGAGATTTTATATCCAAAAGGTCAAAGGTCAACTTCACTGTGACATCATAATGATCTGCAAAAACATTTATCTGGCCATTACTCAACATCATAACTCAGAAACAAAAGAGGCATTTGTTTGGATACTAAATTGGTGACACTAATCTTGGTTGTCCACCTTGAAACTTTGCTGATTATATCGATCTTCTGTGCTGCCTGATTGAAGATGTGTGTGAAGCATCCATGTTTTCACAGACATGGATGCAAACTATGAGTGCAACTTGACTGGTCCATGGAAGCATACAACTGCAAGCTGGTAATTCTAGTTTCTTCATTCATTATGTGTTTAATTTATGTCTTTTCAATCTTAATTTAGCTACAATTTCTTCTTTTATCAGCTGAAATATAAACATATATGCTTTGCACCTGCCTCACAAAGTAACAGATGGAATAGCATTAACCAGCACATCATTTTAAAAAAGCACATGTTGGTAAAAAACAATTTTAAAAAGAGGAAGTTACAAACCACAACCTCAGCTGCAGTTTTCACAATGTTTTTTCTTCTGTATGTGTGGGTATCGTGGTTCGTCATAACATTAGAGAGCTTCTGCTGCCCCCTGTTGGTAATTGTAAAAATAAGCAGTGTGAGGTTTTTGTAAAGCCTTTCTGCTTACAAACAACACTGTGTCTCTGGCACAGTAATACACAGCGGAGTCCTCTGGCTTTAGATTGGACAGTCTCAGAAACAACATGCTGTTGCTATTGTCTCTGGTGACTTCTATACGTCCTTGTACACTGCTGGCATAAACAGTTTTACTGGCATCGTACCAAATAACACCAATCCATTCCAGTGCTTTTCCTGCAGGTTGTCTGATCCAGTGCATTCCATACTGGCTGAAATCAAATCCAGTTCCTTTGCAAGAAATACTGAGAGCTTCTTGAGGTTTTTTCAACACTGAAGTGGAGGGAATGGACTCCAAAGCCTGACCATTCAAACCTGACAAAAAATGTAGAGAATCAGAGAGGACAGAAAATTACATGTATGCATATCATTTTGATATTGCAACGTAAAGTAACTTACAGGGCAGACAGAGTGCTGTCAGCAGAATAGACAGTTTGTCCATCATCTTGAGATGTGATCTGCTTCACAATAACCAAGAATTCAGTGGGAGGACAGAAGTATAGCCTCTGAAGACTCCTGATTTGCATCAAGATTTTATAAGGGAGGGGCTGATGTATTTCGGTCAGATGTTTTTTAATTACAAGAGGAAAGTTATATGGATGTTTTTGCAGAATTGGGTTCACTGAAAAAGGCACTCACTTGCTACAATAATTTGTGCTTTTGATTCGCTAACAGTTAAATCAGAGTGGGACAAAGTCTGCTGTACTTTTACTAACTTTTTTATAATTATTTTTTCCGGGTTGTTCCATTTTCAACAAGTTCATCAGGCGTGGGTAAAAAACAATTAGGAAGGAGACAGGCGTTGGACACATTTTTTGGGGCCTTTTTTACTTGATTCAGATAACAGATGAAGAGTTGCAAGAAATGTTCCAAGTCATAGGGTTTTGGTGTAGTTTTTATCATGTTTTGTTCTGGAATCAGTCTTCTTATGTGTCATGTGTTTTTTACTTTCTTCCTTTTTCTGTTTTCTGCCTGTTTTCTGACATACCTGGGCAGCATTTAGCCCCAGCTAAACATCGCAAAATGTTAATTCAAATATTTCCATTGAACGCCCAGTTCTGCATACAAACACACTGAATATAAGTACACAGGGGTTTAATTCAATACAATTTAAAAGGGTTAACTGGCATGAGAAACATATGTTTACACTGCCAAAGCAAGTGTGAATTGTAAACTGAAATTTGAGTACAATAAGTAAAGATCTACTGGGTATTTATTTATATATGCATCGCTGCTGATTGGGTAATACCACTGATTCACCCACCAAATGTAGAAACTGTTCCTCAAAACCTTTAGCATATCAGAAACTGTAGCGAAATGATGCGCACTGTTTTAAGATTGAATGTGCTTCACTTTACTCATTAGTCCATCCTTGTTCTAGAGTTTTGTCTGCACAAATAGGCTGCGTTCAGCCAAAAAAATGTTGTTAATCATTTGATTTAAATAAAACAGTGATGCATTGATCACCTTAAAGTATTACACAGGAGCACTGCCTTTAACCTGGCTGTGTTGAATTGAATTCAGAGCGGCTTTCTTAGCGTGGGAAAACTCACATCTACATTGTAAATGCGCATGTTTCGTAAAGACAAAACATGCATGTACAATAAGTAAAGATCCACCAGAATCTGGATTTTTGGAACATTAACGCTGTTGCACACTGTTTTAAAGAGACATGGCATTCAACCTGGAAACTGTAGTAAAACGATACCCACCGTTTTTAGATTGGACGTGCCCCAGTCTTGCTTGCTCCACCCTCATATGACCACTAATCCCTCCTTTCTCCCAAGCCGGCCTCCTCCAGCTGCTACTTGTTCAGATGATTAGTTCTCTGTGTATATGTACCTGTGTTTTTCACTTTGTCAGACTGCGTTTGTGGTGTCATTCCCTGGTTTGTTTTACCTGCGTGTGTTGGCCTCACATGTTCGTTATTGGATTGCCTCCCTGTGTTCCTCCACTCTCAGTTAAGTTTCGGTGCTTCTCTCTATTGACCATTGAGTTACATGTGCCCGCATCATCAGCTTTGTTGCCTGCCTGTTTTGGAGGTGTTTTACCAGCTGCATTGTAGTTTGCTCTTTGTTCTACAATGCTGATACTGTAATTTAGTCCTTTCTTGAACTTTTGTGGAATGTGACAGGAGAGGAGGGACAACATGCAGCAAAGGAGACAATTATAGCTGCAGCCACATTTTGTTTGAAGCCTACATGACATAGATACACATTGTTAATGCTATATAAATTGACAAGCCCCCATAAAAATGTGCCCACCGCCAGGACAAGACAAAATGTGACAGTAATTTGAACCTTGCTACAACACATTTATTAACTAATATATAATATATACAGTATAATATGAGACCAAACATAGAAATAATCCAGTTTATTCGGGACTTTTTTCATTAAAGCCTTCAAGAATACATGATTCACCTAACAAGTAAAGAGATGTAAACCTTAAAATTACTCCTATCCTAACCTTAACTTCCTCTCTTTAAGTTTAGACTTTATAGTTAACTGAACAAGTGTAATTTAACTTCTCAAAGGATAAAGTTTTTTACCATGAACTCCTTCTATCCAATTTTGGTGTATAGTGTGGGATAAAATTACATGTTTTTATAGTGCTCTGTGTCTTTTGGCACTGTTTCAAAATCTGCTGCGCTTGCATAGACCGCTGACATTAGTGCTGCTCAGAGAAACTGCAAGCTATTTCAGCTTGTAGTTCTAGTCTCCATCCCTGGTTTTCCAGGTGGCACGCATCCAAAAACAACTCTACATTCTTACCTTGCATTGCAAACTTGCTGCATGTCCACTGAAAATGGCATAATTAATTATAAGTGCAGACTGAGGATGCTATGAGGATTTTTAAAAAATACATTGGCAAACTCTGTACAAGAAAGCGCAGCTGACGGGGGCCCTCCAGGTAACTGTGGCCGGTTGTAAACTTACTGAAGATCTTGTTCATGATCGTGATGATAAACTGGAAAAACAACCAAGCCAGCAGGGCCAAAAGGCCGGATGACCACTGAGTGAGTATTTTATGTCTTCTAACACTATGTCTTTGCCAGTGTAGTAAGTTATTTCAGACATTAATTTTTGTGAGCAATGTTGAGTTTGAGACACCCACCTCCATGTGCTGGGCAGGTTTGGGAAGTATTTAGGAGCCGAGCGTCAGGAGCCCATTCACAATGCATCATTGTAAATGAAGGCACTGCAATAAGGGCTTAACAAGAGGGAAAACTCAGAAAAACTGAGGTTGTATGTCAATACAGCACCAATTAGGAATTTATTATTTCAAATGACTGATTATATCCACTTCTCACAATATCACCTCTAACTTCGTCAGGCTTCTGGACCATGAAGCAAAAGCAGTTTACTGTGTACGTGTTGTGGGCATTTATTATTATTATTTTACAAAATAGTTCTGTCACATATATAGCAAGAGAAATTCAGTCCATTTGTAGGTATTGCATATATATGAAATGAGATCAATGCAGTTATGTAAAAAAGATATGATAAGTGATTTCATGGCATTATCTAGCATCCTGCTTATGATGTCATATAAGGCCAATCCTGTTTCTATACAGTGCACACAGACAGGCAAACAACAAACAAGTTGTTGCTGTTGTGCGATTAAATTGCTCATGTGCTCTTTTATTTCATGGGCTTCTCATGCAATGCAACAAACATTTTGGCTCCAGATGCGACCGTTGCGTGTAGATTGAGAATATCTTCTTAAATTGCACAGAACCTTTAATTTGACCAATGCATATTATGGTTATGTAACAGGCTGATGATCTCATATGAAAACACAGTCTACACGCATTTTAAGTGCTGCAGTATAATAGTCAGACAACTTGTAAGCTTACATTAATAAGCACAGTACTAAAAAATCAGTTGCATTTATTGAGACTAATATAAAATCAATTTAATCAGAACTTTTGGGTATTGTATAATGGTTTTATTTTTTTCTAATACATTTAAAGAAATTACAAGTGCATATTTGCAGTGGCATATGATTCACAGTTTTTTTGATCGTAGATTTGTTCCCCTTCCACTTTCCCATCTGTTGTTTTGTTTCATTTAGTGGAAACGGAGACAGAGCTTTATCCAGACAGTCATTTACTCATCTGGCACCGCACGAAATGTTGTAGGGAGTCAACAAACTGCAATATTAAGAGACCACAGGTATTAATTCTCTGTGGGTTTAGTAAACAGGGTTAAATTAAAAAAAGTTCTTGTTTTTGAAATTTAGATGCATTTATTTTTGCATGAAAAAGCTTTTAAAAAGAACCATGGTGTCTGACTCTATATATGAAATTGTGTATATGCACAGCATTAAGCCTATCTTTCTTTTCTAGACCAAAGCTGCAGAGATAATCCATATGAGATCTCATCCCTCCTCTCTGGCATACGCACATCACTGCTGATCACACTTTACACACAGACACATGATCGCACACTAAAATAAGGGAAACTGATTGACATAGAAAAGTCACATAATAAATAGTTTTTAACCAAGAAATTCGCAATTCCAAGTAACCCAACCAAGGATCCCGACCGAGGCTTTCATCATGAGTATTAAACAAGCCTGCATCTTTCTCAGAGGAGGAACAAGGAGACAAGTAAGTCCAAATGATTTCATGGTTTTATTGTACAAGTTATGATTTAGAGGTAGTTTGTTATATTTTTTATATATATAAACTTATATATATCGTTAACTACAGAGTTTTCTAAAGCTAAACTAAATTATTTCATTATTATCTTTTTCATCTATTGATCATTTGTGAAACAAATGCTATTTTGTTATTATGGTCATTAATAGCAAAAGCAGCTTAAAGGAATAGCACCTTGGGAGCAGAAAAGGGAGGGTAAACTTATCAGGCGGATGCATTGGATGCATGCGTGTCTGTGCTTTGCCATTAATTGTCAGGTAATGCATTTACACAAATCCTTTTATTATATTATGTTAATTTATATAAAAAAATAGGACATATGTACAGGTTACATTCTATACTCCTCACTATTTTTTTTTTTTTTGACCTGTAATTGAAATTTATTGCCAACCTGGCAGCAGATATTGTAATCCCAAAATGAATATGCGTTATAATCTGAGACCAATCAGAAAAGATACTGTAAGATATAAAGAAGAGAAGTGCGAAACAGAAATGTGTGTGGATACTGTTACCGGCCTGTATTCAAAGACGATACAGAAATCCAAATTATTGAGTGTCAGAAACAACAGGTTGATTCGATGTCACATAATGTAGCTACATGATGCAGAAGCAAAAGTCTACTCACATAATAAGATCTTTTGTTTGATTTGAACCATTTTTATTAAATCATAATGTTCCTAAAATTCCAAATTCATGCCAAATGTTATGTCAAAACAATATGCTTCAGAACTGTACTGTAAAGCCCTCTGAGGCAAACCATGTTTAGTGATAATGGGCTCTATAAATAAAATTGACTTTACTTGACTTGACTAGAACTGAATAAAAGAAAAAAATCTGAGTTCTTAATTATTATACTATAAGGTCATTCAACACCCCATGCAAACTGAATTAAAGGCTTTATACATCAGCTTCATATGGATTGCACTAGTGCATGTTATGATGTCATTAAGAGCACTTTGGGGAAGTGAAACAAAAGTTCAGTTAAGTGCATTTCTCTAGTTTAGAACAAAAACGTCAATTTCTGTTGTTCAGTTTTACATGAATGTGTAATTTGAATTTATGATTTAATTAAACTGGTTTTAAAAAAAAGTGTAATAGTCCCAACATATATTGAGTGAAAGTTATTCCCTCCCTTTTTTTCATTAATTTTCTGTTTTAAAGTATATATTTCTAAATGGATCTTTCTTGAGCTCATTGCCTTGCAGAAGGACACAATGTAGATAATTGTGGATATAAAAACAGTTGTACATTCTATTCTAAAACATACTAACCTAATTTCATATTTGTTTCATGCTATTATTATTTTGCAGACAAGAGCTCTCACAAACGATGAGATTGAAGGTAACCGCTGTTTTCAGATATACTTGTTAAGTGCTATATAATATATTTCTTTTTTTAACCTAGGACACTGCATGCCCTCTCAATTTTTGGTCTATATGCTCTACAGAGTTACGTGAAGCTTTTGTCGAGTTTGATAAAGACAAGGATGGTTTCATCTCCTGTAAGGACTTGGGGAACCTGATGAGGACCATGGGTTACATGCCGACTGAAATGGAGCTCATAGAACTGAGTCAGAACATCAACATGAACTGTGAGTAATGTGCTTT
>NW_024699160.1:0-257 GCF_008729295.1 Plectropomus leopardus | reverse complement strand
GTATTTCTGTGGGCAGTGATAGACTGCAGCGCCACAGATCTTTTCTGAGCTTTTTCCTTCAGCTGCTCTGCTAGCTCAGCCTCTCTCTCGGCCACTACCTTGGCAATAATCTGCTTTTCCCTCAGATCTGTAATAGTGACCTGCTCTGTTTTAAGGGCCCCCAGGTGGTCCAGAGCCATCTGTTTGGGTGCCTGGAGCTTCCTGAACTTTTCCTGTTGCTCATGTCTCCTTTTGAGAAGTTTTTCTTCTCCTTGGAG
>NW_024699159.1:0-218 GCF_008729295.1 Plectropomus leopardus | reverse complement strand
TCTTAAGTGTATCATTTATGAGAATTAACCATTAAAGTGCTCACACATTTACCTGTTCACTGAACAGTGTTTCAATAGTACTTATGGTAAGTAACCATTAACATTCAAAACATCATTTATCATAACCATATCAGAACCATGTGCAAATAACATAACAGTACACATTTTGAGTCAGACACAGAGGTATTAAAGAAGTGTGCTTGAGTTACTCTTACACT
>NW_024699158.1:0-811 GCF_008729295.1 Plectropomus leopardus | reverse complement strand
CAAAAAGGCACTGATCATATATTTTTGTAATTTCATAGTTCAGGTTCTTTATATACATACTTAATAATAAATACACACATTGTGATCACCAGTCTTTTTAAGAGGCTAAGACTAAGTTACAAGTCAGGAGTTACAAGAAAATTATCTGAAATTTACAACAACAACAAAAAAAAGGTAAAATAGGAAGAAAAAAAGGCAGTAACAAAAATTAGATAAAATAGTTAATAACAACTGAATAATGATAGAATTATTAATATAGTTTTCTGGACATTTTTTCTATCTTAGCAAATTATCATTAACTTCTAATATTTTCCTTCTGTATCTGTTTTATTCATATTTTAAAGGTTTGAATGCATGTGAAAGGTGTCTGAATGCAGCACTAGAAAAATGATGTCGTTCCAGGTTTCAAAGGGTTAAAAAGACATCTATACTGAACTAATTTCAGGGAGTGATCACAGAATATTTATATGTATGGATGAATTACTGAATGGGCCTACTGGGTGCAGGGGCCCAAAGTGTCAGAGGCCCCCCTGGCCTTCATCTGCAAAATATGACTCAAATTACTGAGCAGATAGAGACTCAAAATGACCACAAAGAGCGACAAACGAGATGCCAAGAAGCTGCACAGAGAGGAAAATTAACTATAAAAACGGACAAAACAACCTCAAAAAGGAACAAACCCCCAGCAGACACGTGATAACTACAAAGTGACACAAGGTCTGTGTGTCTTGCTCCTAGAGTGCCCCAGGAATGAAAACCTGGAAATGAGTTAGCAAATTAGCACCTCTGGTTTCCTCATCTCAAAATCGGT
>NW_024699157.1:0-952 GCF_008729295.1 Plectropomus leopardus | reverse complement strand
TCCCCTCCAACTCCTGATGACAAATTCAGCTCATATACTGTGTCACTATAGAGATGTTGATATGATATGCATGAAATATATGTATGGTGACCACTATGTATAGTGGTCATATCCATGGTTTGCAGTTACATAAAACGCCAATATTTTTCTTCTAGCGATTCGGCTGAAACCACAGGACACAGAGATCAACCTTCATAAAATGAATTTGACTTTGTGAGTAATAAAGGAAAAGCGGAGCAGCAGTCAGTCCCAGTAACCTCTCAGTCCGTTTATATGATGTTAGAAAAAGTCAAATTATTGATTGTCCGACTGAAACTGGATTTTCAAAAGCCTCATGAAAATCAGAAATCAGAGTGGAATTTCCCAAAGTCGAATTTAACACATCTGGATCATTAGGACAGGGGGCGATTTACTCTTTCATGTACACGCCTGAACCGGACCTGAATTGGCCTTGGCATTCTGCACATACTCCATAGTCCCCACGCCAGGCTTTGATAGGGAACTGCATAGATTCATAGAAGAAAGATGGGGAAAATAACAGAAAAAAACAACAAAAAAAATGCAAAAAAGTATCAGGACAAGGACAGTAGTCCAAGCAGTCCTAATGGAGCTATGACCGTAGCTTGACTTAACTGTGCACATAAATGTTTTGATTGCTTTCCCTGCAGATCTTGGATAGCCAGGACTTTGAGGAGTTCCCAGCCAAGCCTCTTGACTCCCTGCAGCCCCAGGACTCCCCCCTCATCAGCACCAGCCAGGGCCAGCTGGCTCCCTCTGGACTGGACAGCCTGGGGCAGCATCTGGAGCTGGAGCTGGGACTGGGCACTGCGGCTGGAGGCATTTCAGGGCCAGTTGTGGGTTCGGGTGTAGGGATAGATTTAGGAAGCGGGGCAGCAGTGGGGTCGAGCTTAGGAGCAGGGTTAGACTTTGGTTCAGGGATCTGCATGGCGTC
>NW_024699156.1:0-229 GCF_008729295.1 Plectropomus leopardus | reverse complement strand
TTTGAGGATTTTCTTTTACAAATGGGACAGTTTTTGTTTTTAGCTTTTTCCCAGAATTGTTTCAGGCAGCTTGAACAGAAGTTGTGGTTGCAGCTCAGAGACACAGGATCTCTGAAAGTCTCTGAACACACATGGCAGCTCAGGTAACTTTCAAAAAGAGCTGTTTTCTCAGCCATTTGCTCTGATATGTAGATTATCCTTTAACAGCAAGACTCACCTAATCTGTGTC
>NW_024699155.1:0-432 GCF_008729295.1 Plectropomus leopardus | reverse complement strand
AGGTAAGGACAAACATGACACACACAACTAAAAGAAACATTACTGATACTATTTAATTAGACAATAAGTTTGCCATCTGTTTTTAACAGGGTGTGTCAGTTCTTGTAAAAGGAACATTTGCTTTTGTTTGTTGTATATTTAAGATTGTCCTTAATCATATGAACATAAAGGGCATATTGTTATTGTTATGATTATTTATTGATATTTTCTCTCATTTTCAACAGTGGTAACTGGACAAAAAAATTCCTCCTTTACCGTCAGAGCTGGAGATGAAGTTACTTTGCCGTGTGAAAATGTGATAATAAATCAGGACAAATGTAATGGCACTACTTGGCTGTCCATTTTTTTAGATAAGGTAACAGCAGAAGAGCTGATCATTCATGGGAAGATTAAAAATCAGATTTCCAAAGCTAGATCAGAGAGACTGAGTGT
>NW_024699154.1:0-245 GCF_008729295.1 Plectropomus leopardus | reverse complement strand
ACACACACACACACAGTTGTCATTTTGTGTCATGCAAACACATGCAGATATCTGCATCTGATTGGATGAGCACATCTTATGTTGATTTGGGTAATGTGATGGGGTTTCATAGAGACTGAACCAAGTCCAAAACCTCTGTACAGTGGCACAGTGACTAACAACACAAAAAAAAATGTCCCTGTATGGTCTATACTCTTCAGAAAATTGCCACTGTTGTAATTTTACATGAATATCTATTAAATGCT
>NW_024699153.1:0-338 GCF_008729295.1 Plectropomus leopardus | reverse complement strand
AGGGAGAGAGAGACTACTGGTTTAAATGGTGGGGGGATGGGATGCCCCGAGAAACGAAGGGAGCAGAGGGAGGAATGAAATTGAATTGATAGGAGCAGTCAAGTGCAGCAAGACGCACACACACACATACACACACACACACACACACACACACACACACACACACACACACAGACACACAGACACACACTCAGGGACAGATGAGGACAAGCTCCCACCATGCCCGCACACACACACCCCTCTATGCAACATGATTAATGTGGTCAACAGCCGTGAGGATCAGTCTGGTTGAGACCTCTCAACCTTTACCACACACACACACACACACACACACACAC
>NW_024699152.1:0-289 GCF_008729295.1 Plectropomus leopardus | reverse complement strand
GGATTGACACTTCAAGTCATGGAAATGACATGTCTGGGCCAGCCAGGTGAAATCTTTGAGATTGTTCCTTTTGCACATTTTTTTGTCTGGTTATATATTGCCTAATGTAGAGTTTATTTGTCCTTCATTCTGCAGTGCAAGCCCCAGATTCACTCTGGATCCCAGGGGATGTGGAAACCAGACAACAACAGCGGCCACCTGAACCGACCGGGGAACCTGGGCAAGTGTAATTCCCGGAAAGGTACATTGATATGTGTAATTCAACCAGAAGCGGAGTGATATATGTTTA
>NW_024699151.1:0-878 GCF_008729295.1 Plectropomus leopardus | reverse complement strand
ACCTCTTCCCCCCTCATAAATAACTAACAGTCCCTAACCCTAAACACCCCACAACCTTTCAATTATCAAGACACTTGATCTTGTGACGTGTGTGTGTGTATAAAGTCGAGCCACTGTACACCTGGTTAAAGACCTCCATAGCAAACTTCCAATTATGAGACTAGATTAATTTATAAGGTAAAATTGGTTATCAATCTTTCTATTTTAGTGAGTGGTGCTCCGAAGTTTTTAAACTCTAATTTTTAATGTAAAGTTATTTTTCCTGATAACCGAAGTTAAGTTCCTTTACTCCACTTCATCTTTATACCAATTCATATGTTTCTAAGTCATAATTTTGCATTATGAGTTATAGCTATGTATTTTGGTATTGATTTGTTAATTAATTAAGAATTTTAATTAATCGCTAATTAATTAATACATCTCCTATTTAAACCGGTACAGTTATTAAATTATTAGCAGGAAACATCACTGTTTGTATTCAGAGTTAAAGTTTAGTTTTTAGTTTGAGTTCAGTTTCTAGTTAAGAAATAAAATAAAATCATCAATAACTAAAATCATATTTACATCTTTGACTGTCTGTATGTTGTTTTTTATGTGATTCATATTTAAACTAAAACACTACAGCTGACTCATCAAATTATTTCAGCATCACAGTAAAACTTACAAGAAATAAGTTTTAAGAGGCAAAATGAAATATTAAACAAAGATACTGATACTTTGCAAACACAGAATATTCTGCTGTTTGTGTCTTTGCAGATGTTTGTATTCAGGATTTATAATAATATGTATTCATGCAGTTTAAAATGAGAGAAATTTGCTGCTAAACAGACCAAACTGGGACATTAAGTTTAACATTAATATTGTCATCATAACTTTTA
>NW_024699150.1:0-1055 GCF_008729295.1 Plectropomus leopardus | reverse complement strand
ACAGGGGTTTCCTTTAAAGGTACAACGAGCTAAAATAATCAATATAATTTACGATACTACACTGATGTTGATTTGAAACACGAATCCCATGATATGCCTTTTATAACTGGTGCTACAAGAAAGAGAAATGATATACATCCTTCGGTATGCTATCTATGCACTTAGTATGCTATAATTTAATAATCTAAATATATCTTTGCCATACTTGTCTCCCGACAAATGATCAAACACAGTAGATGATACTGGACATGTGATATCCACATTGCTTCATAAGACATGATGCAACCAGGGCATTTTTAGATTAGGGTGTGATCCTACCTAGAATATTAAATGCCTTTTCCACTGCTTGCATTTGGACGTGAATGTGAGAGGAGAAAAGTATTTTACCTGCCTGCCAACCTCATGATGTCAACTTAACGCGATAAAATGGCACACGTCTCCAGCTATGGCGTTCATCTCGAGAACGACTTCGGAAACATGAGTGACATGTTGACTCTCATTATATTTTGATGAGTGTAACTCAACTGGGCTTCATGGCATGCTGTGTGGCTTGTGGCCTATGATTAGTTACAAATAGTTCAATGGGTCACACCGCTTGGCTTTGAACCCGAGACCTCACAGGGTTTGATCATACATCCCCCAAACCCACAAGCTCACATCATGCTGAATTCAAATGAGTTTGGCAGGTCAACACCATTTTTTTTGTCTTTAAACCAGAAGGTAAAATAATAAGTACATGTTTAATTTTGCAGGTTGCTTATCAGTTTATAAAGTCACACTGTATTTAACTTTCTTTTCATAAAATAATTCTCATACCATAGTACAGATTTCAGTTGTATTAGGTCAGAGGTTGTCGAGCAGATCTACTAAGGACTCATTGTAAACTTTCCCTGCACAGTTACAGGTGGTTTCAGTGCTGCGGCATGATGCACTAGTGTAGAAAAGAGACTCTGACATTATTATTGCCTGTCAAAAATAACTACTTACTTAATTATTAAAATTTACAGATTTCAGACAACTAAACCAAATGCATCTATGTACTAGAATAGACACAC
>NW_024699149.1:0-279 GCF_008729295.1 Plectropomus leopardus | reverse complement strand
CAGTAACCCGTGTCTTTGTTTTGTCTTTTTTGGCCATTCTCAAAAGGATGAAAAGGCGAACACACAGTTAGTTAGGTAGTAAAAGGTTTAATCAAAGGCAGGCTTTAATCAAAGATAAAGATGTCAAAAGCGAAAATCATGAGTAACAGTTACCTTACTCCCTGTTAAAGGAGCTACAAATACTGTCTAACAGAGAGTCGAAGCGAGATGAGGAAAAACCACACTAGCGCATAATGAATCAAAAGCGTCACAAGCAGAAAGCGCTCTCAGTTATCTGTT
>NW_024699148.1:0-226 GCF_008729295.1 Plectropomus leopardus | reverse complement strand
TGTAGCATCATGAATTAAGAGTTTGGGAGATTCTCCAGATTTCTGAAGGTACCAGTGAATGTCATCGCTGACATATGCACTGGCTTTACATGTGATAGAGACAGTCTGTCCTGCAACAGCAGACTGAGATGCAGGAGACTGAGTCAGGATGATTTCTCCTGATGAACCTGGAAAATATAAAAAAACAGGAGAAAGATGATCAACATCCAAACAGAAGAGCATCATT
>NW_024699147.1:0-289 GCF_008729295.1 Plectropomus leopardus | reverse complement strand
GAGTCGTGTTATAATGTTGTAATATAGCCCTCCAGCATTGTTGAGGTGATGCTCTTGTTTGTATTTGACAGTTGGAAAAAAGAAATATTAAAAACATGTAAGCTTAAATAAGAATCAAACTTTGTTAGGGGTAGAACACATATGCAAACAGTTTATTAACCCTAGAAGTTAGAGTTAGATTTTTCCAGCAGAACTCCCTCCATATTAATGAATTTCTTGATGCACATTGTGTCTCACACATGTGGTACCACTCCTCCTCTTGTATTTGAATTTTTCAGAAAGTGCATAC
>NW_024699146.1:0-708 GCF_008729295.1 Plectropomus leopardus | reverse complement strand
AGTGCTGTCAATCAATTAAAAAATTTAATCTGATTAATCACAGTTTTTTACATTCCTTTAAATATTTGCTTTACTTTTATCATTACTGTGCACTATACAGCTATATTATTGTTAGTGTGTGTGCGCATGCACGTTTGTGTCGGGGCAGCCCTACTTAATTCTAAATGGTGTTTGAAGAGCATCATGTTCATAGCTCATACTGTCGACCAACTTTGTTTTACAGAGGCTCTCAAGAAGAACACATTGACGGCACAGGTGAACCAGCAGGAAACAGAGAGGGCACTGTCGAAGTGGTTCACTGGGGCAAGAGACAGAGGAGGAAGGACATCCAGACAGCCAGTGTCAAATTAAACAGTAGAAGCAGTGGTGGTGAGTGAGTGCAGTTTGTTTTAAGTACAGTTACCCTTTAAGATATTGCGTAGTTACAAGTAAAACTTCTTAAACAAACTGGTTGGTGATTAATAATTTATTTTTTCATTGGATGCTGGGACCAAGATGGCCTTATGTATTTAACCCAGTTGGGGCATACTTAACACCTATTATTACACAGCTCTATTGGATGCTGCGCTCTGATTTGTCAATTTATTAATCGAGAAAAGTTGAATTTTTATCGACATTATGTTTCAAATTAATTATTTTACTCACAAGCCGTGTAATAAGCGGGATAATGTGTAGTTTGTCGGTTGTTATGGAGAAATAAACCCCTTC
>NW_024699145.1:0-457 GCF_008729295.1 Plectropomus leopardus | reverse complement strand
ACTGAACTCTTCAAGATGAAGAACTCTTATGAGGAGGCTCTGGATCACCTGGAGACCATGAAGAGAGAGAACAAGAACCTGCAGCGTATGTGAACTTGTGAACTATGTGAACAATATCAAGGGCAAATAATAATGTATTGCAATTTGCAAAAAGTGTAAGAATGTTTACGTTTTCCATTTTCTCTGTAGAGGAGATCTCAGATCTGACTGAACAGATTGGAGAGACTGGAAAAAGCATCCACGAGCTGGAAAAAGCCAAGAAGGCTGTAGAAAGTGAAAAGGTCGAAATTCAGACTGCCCTTGAGGAAGCTGAGGTATAGTCTTTTATATTTCATTTGGTTGTTGTTGCATCAATTCATTTAATTATTCTTGATACCATTATTTTCTTAAACTTATTTCAAATATGTTTCATTATAATGATAAAACAGTTGTGGTTTTAACTATACTTTGATGTTTT
>NW_024699144.1:0-317 GCF_008729295.1 Plectropomus leopardus | reverse complement strand
GACACAAAAAACAGATACTGAAATACTGACTTGCCTATGGAGTTTCATAAAATGTATAACATCACCATATTATTACAATCTGGGGGATTACTGTGAGCCTGGAACCCGACTAGGGAGTTACTGCAGACAAGAGGCCAACATGCATGCTGACAGCTTTCATTACTTTGTTGGTATCCACCTAAGGTAACTAACACTTGTTTTTTATTTGATGAATGTGTTTATGTAAATCAATGAAGTTATTTGAAATCAGTGAATTCCATAGATTAAAGGTAGCTAGCTAGATTATCCATAGATTTAAGCTAGTTTCTATTTACGAG
>NW_024699143.1:0-206 GCF_008729295.1 Plectropomus leopardus | reverse complement strand
TTGTTTACATGTATCCCGTTTAAGTCTTTTCTTGATCCCACACTTTTCCTCCCCCGTCTGGTTACCTTGTTCTTATTGTGAGCGTGGTTTTCTGTGCAGGATGCGCTCTTGTGGAGGATTTCTTCAGGAAAAGTGTCAGTGGGGGGGTTGTGATGTGGTGAAAGTCCGAGCTGCATCAGAAAGTCCCGTGTGTAGATAATACGTCC
>NW_024699142.1:0-215 GCF_008729295.1 Plectropomus leopardus | reverse complement strand
ATCCGCCGTCAACTCTGCCACGGATCTGAAGGCAACTACTGCTGTACAAAATTGTCAGCATCCGCAGCCTGCCTTAAAGACTTTGTTCAAAGACTTTTACCGGTTCGCTGAGGCGAACACTGAGGCCAGTTAAAATCCGCCGCACACCGACTCCATCATCCCTGCCGCCGCCGCCTTTCAGTGGGTCACCTCGTCTGGAAGACGCGCAGCAGCCC
>NW_024699141.1:0-399 GCF_008729295.1 Plectropomus leopardus | reverse complement strand
TATCAACACGTGTGTGCTCAGAACACGCCTCACAGCTCAGAGTCACTTTTTCACAAAAATAAATTCTGTTCTCATGCTGCCGTCAAAATCAATAATAAATAATCAGTATTGATCAGAGAGTAACAGTATTAATAAAACAGTTCATCCTGGTGATGTTGTCGTTGTTGTTGTTGTTTTGGTCTGTAGCCAATGGCAACGACAGTAAGAAGTTTAAAGGTGACATCAGAGGGCCCGGGGCGCCGTCCAGGGTCATCCACATCCGCAAGCTTCCCACCGACATCACCGAGGCCGAGGTCATCAGCCTCGGGCTGCCCTTTGGAGACGTCTCCAACCTGCTGATGCTCAAAGCCAAAAACCAGGTCAGTACTCAGTTACTAAAGTAATCTGATTACTGAGGAG
>NW_024699140.1:0-214 GCF_008729295.1 Plectropomus leopardus | reverse complement strand
CAGATCTCCAAAACGGCAGCTGGCAGCGCAGATCTCTGACAGCGCAGATGTCCTACAGCGACAGCGCGGATCTCAACCCCTGAATTAAACATTATCATTACAAGTGATGTAACACCAGAGGACAATTATAAGGACTGCCACCACAGGCGACGGCAGGGTAGGGCTTGGTTGGGCTACAGCCCTACCAGAAATAGCCTTCGCCCCACGTCCTGGA
>NW_024699139.1:0-3695 GCF_008729295.1 Plectropomus leopardus | reverse complement strand
ATATTACAAACTACACAGAAAACAACTTGGGCTTCTAAAGAATGACACTGCCATTTTTTTGTGAATCCCAATTCATACAGGACTAGTATTACCTGGGGACCTCTGGTAATTTGAAATAATTGCATAGCTCATCTGTCTAAATCCTGTGCAAATCTGCCATGTCTGTAATTTGTCATGTAAAAATCCCACTGGAAATTACCTTATTACCATATTTTGCTGTGATAATATTTGTCCTGTGTGTATCGGCATCTTGGTGTTGGCAAATATAAATGTTTTGACTACACTTTGGGTGCAGGAGACTTACTTCGCTTCACAACATGCAGAGACAGAAAGAGCAAACTCAAATCGAGCAGAAGAGAAAAATGCCACCAGAGGATGAGACAGATGTCGTGATATTGGGCCTCATGCAGCAACATTCTATTTTCTGTTCAGAGAAAAAATAAAAGAAGTCAACTCTAGACACACCAAATGTTCTCAACATCCAAAGCTCTGACCCAGGTGTACTGAGTGATTATTTCCACTTCACCATATGTAACTATGAGCCTAGGTGTGGTGTGCAAAGACTCTAGCTTAAGCTAAAGAACTGGAGAGATGACACCAGACTGGAAACAGAAGAAGATCTTCTGCAGTGGTGAAACTGACGTACTGTAACATAAACAAAGTAAACAGGATTTCCACAGTTAAATAGCTCCCAAAGATGATGCCTTCTTTTTGTTTTGTTCTTATATAGAGAGTTCAGCACACAGTGTCACCACACTATTCTGACCAACATCCACACAACAAGAGCACTCTTAACAGTTACACAAAAGGCCTGTAATTCATGCAGTCACTGCACCCTGAAGAAGGCGCAAGCCGATAGGCGTTGGTGTATTTTGGTTTGGTGCAAGTTCCTGCCCGTTTTTTTAAGTATTCCCTTCAATGAGTACTGGTAGTTTGAGGGACTCCAGAAGCGCTCCTGTTGTCTTTCTTTTCAGGTCAAAATGCATAAGCAAATCATTGCATTTTGTTTTATTCATAATGAACAACATTTTGACTGCAACACTTTCAGTTTTGCTTCCACATATATTTATATGTTTCCATTTATATTTTTCCATTTATCGGTTGAAGTTAAAGACTTATGACTTTTTTATTCCCTAAATAGATATATTTCTCTAAAAGTTTGGTCGCAAATTTGTTAAAATCTGTGTCAGATTTTCCTCTTTCCTCTTCCCCATAGCGATTACATGCAAGGTTCTGCATACAGGCACATCCTGATTGGCTGGCTACTGTTATTTTCACTGGGCAACTGCTTGCTCTTCATTGGTGGAGAGTATGTGTTTTATGGAACTGAATGTGACTGAGATCTAAATCAAGTGGTAAATGGACCTGTACTTATAACACTTTTCTAGTCATTAGTTTACTTAAAGCTCCTTCACACTATGAGTCACATTCACCCATTCACAAACATACATTCACACACTGGTAGCTAAAGCCACTGTTCAAGATGTCAACTGCTTCTTAGATTTTTAACCATTTGTACACAATCTCACACCTGTGGAACAGCCACTGGGAGCAATTAGGGGTTTAGTATCATGCCCAAGGATACATCGACATGTTGACTGACCAGGGATCAAACTGCCAACCTCCAGATTAGTGGACAGTCTCCTCTACCTCTAAACTATACCCGCCCCAAATAACTATCCTCCATCTCCTGATCTAACAATGGAAGGGAGGGAGGTGTGGGTGGAGATGAACAATCCTGCAGCTATTTCTCTCCAGCATTGTATCATGCTGTACACACTGAGCCACGCCCAGTTGATTTAATTTGATTTAAATCCCTTTGTCATATAATCTTACCCACATGTTTCATGCGTCACATAACTGAAGATAAAGAATATCTGTTTCACTGTGACTTTTAGGCAGCACTTAAAGCAAGGCACTACCCTGCTGTGACCTTGGCAAGGAGTGAGGCAGAAGACACACATCTGAGGCTTTAACTCGCTAACATAAACATGAACTTGAATTAATCACAACTGTGGCTCCATTTAGCAGAAGGCTTAACTATTCGCAACAACTTTTCTCCATCTCTGACACACTCTGTCAATATTGACATGTGTTTTGTTTCCATTATTGTCAGAATCCCTTTCAGACTCTCTCTTTTTAATGAGTGTGTTTAAGTAGTTATTGCTAATGCTGAAATAGCAACTTTCTCTGCAGGATTCTCCACCATCAGTGCAAGGGGAACCTCCAAGGCCAATAGGAACGTCGTCTCTCTGAAATGACTTGTGATTGGCCAAAGTCTTTCGTCATGCACTACATTTTTGTTAGGGTGTAAACAGAGCCACGAGGAGTTGCAGAAGTCTTCACTTGAATACAAATATACTCAGAGGTTATTATGGGATTTGTGTCCAACCAAAATACAAGTGCCTGCTTCAGTTTTAAAGTCACATTATGCTAACTCTAACCCTCTCTTTTTCTCTTCACCAAGTTACCACCTGCAATGCTGAGGATGATTTGTGCATTACAGTTGGTGGTATAAATCACAAGTGTCTGGACTTGCTAACCAGCTCATTTGCTATTGGTGGGAAGAGAAACAAAATAACAGGAGCATGCTCCGTCTGACATTCAGAAGAGGAGAGAGAGTGTACTTAATTGTTCTTAGATGCAGAACATTTAAGGTGTCATCCCAAATGCTGTAGATTGGACAGGGAGGTGTAAAAATAAATAAAGATGAAAAAACAGGAAGAGGTAAAACAAAGAAAGTCCAAGAGAAGTCAGAGGACAGGAGCTTAAAAGGGAGAGATACAAGATGGAGGAGATAAGATGGTGAGAATCTGGAGGGGAAGCTTTGGAAGAATTAACTCTCAAGCAGTAAAATATGGCATGTGCTGTGAAAAGCCATATACCACTGGCTGCTGTGGGTACTTCTTCTGCCAGTGGGACGAAACAATCAAGAGATTCATCTATAAAAACGTTCCACTGCATAAACTCCAGCATTTATGACTGAAATCCAATTCAAATTTCTAATTCAAGAAGAAAATAGGGCAGGCGTTCTCTGAATTATGGTAAACATAAAAATAAATTATTAGCCTAATATCTGGGACATAACTGCTGTATATATCATTTTATTGTTTGAGCAATATTGTGTAAATGGTAGCACAATGGGATCAGGATACAGTCAAAAAATAGAATGATTAACTGGAATGGAACTTATGTTTGACAAAGTGATTATTGTTTTATTCTACTGATGTTAAATTGCGCTGTGATGATAATCACGTTACAGGTGATTTAAATCTTAAACATTTTTGGAAACATGTCTTTTTGCCTTCTCTCTGAGAGTCAGATGATAGGTTTGATGCCACTCTCATCTTTATTTTTTGGTAGCTTACAAGGAAATATAAAAAAAGGGACAGTTAATGACTAAGTGATGCAATGGTTCAAATTTTCCTTTAGCGCCAGACTTTTTGTGTCATATCACACTATAACTCATATCTTTGTTGTTTCAACTTTGACTAAAAAACCCTTTCTCAAAATTAAAAAATACACATTATGTTATTTTGATTGATGTTTTTATCTCATTGTCCTTGTTATTGGTCCCAAAACAGGTCACCTACAAGTGCACAAATCAGGAGGCATATGAAACTTGCAAAGACTAAAACTGTCTCTTGGATCCATACCATCAACACAACATGAAGTGAGCCATTTTGAATTAACTG
>NW_024699138.1:0-226 GCF_008729295.1 Plectropomus leopardus | reverse complement strand
ACCTCTTACTGTTTATCTCTGACCCAGACAGATCAACCCCTGTGGTGTTAGCTTTGCTGAAACAGTTTGGGCAGATTTCAGGCTACAAATTAAACTATAATAAGAATGAAGTTTTCCCCATTAACCATGCTGCTTCAACATATCCCCTTTCAAATTTGCCATTTAGGACATCTCCAGAATGCTTTAGATATCTTGGTGTTTGTATAACTAAGAACCACTCAGATTT
>NW_024699137.1:0-406 GCF_008729295.1 Plectropomus leopardus | reverse complement strand
AAATGCAGATCATTATCATGTCCTATGGGATTGCCCTGTTATTAAAATTTTTTGGAAAAAGATACATAATGCTGTACAAGACATTTTCAGATGTCAACTGCCCCTGGAGAGTAAAACTTTTTTTGGACTTATACCTCAGGAATGGACGAAAAGAGACAAATATTTATTTAATATATTGCTGGTAGCAGGTAAAAAGGCCCTTACAAGGAAATGGCTATTGCAGGACAGCCCAACCTTGAATACATGGATGGACATTACAATGGACATTTACAAAATGGAGAAGATCACAGCACATGTCAATTATAATTTGGAATTATTCATGTCACACTGGGAAAGATGGGTTAATTACGTCACACCCGACAGGCCAGACTTTGTTTTTACACACATATAGTGACATGGTAAAGAA
>NW_024699136.1:0-275 GCF_008729295.1 Plectropomus leopardus | reverse complement strand
CAAATTTAAGTCTGATTTCTGGGAGAATAACCTTGTTCTTATTCAAGCACTGAATGTAAGTGTAAAGGTTATTAGTGTATGTGTTGTCCCATGTAGAGGTAGGTTTTATGCAAAGATAAGGTTTTTAGAGCAAATATAGTATAAGACTGTGGGATTCAGTGGTAGATTGAAAGATATATAACATCATATCAAATTAGATAAAATATTGGTGGACAGACCTCCCAAATTCAAATTTGAGTCTAATGAACCCTTTGAAACCTGAGCAAATCGACCTT
>NW_024699135.1:0-482 GCF_008729295.1 Plectropomus leopardus | reverse complement strand
TGCATAACACACAAACAAAAGAAATCAATAAATCAATCATGTATTTCACTGTGTAATATTATTACGACTACTACCTGAACACCTCCTCAAATACTTTTCTCAAATATAATTTTGGAAACAACATAACAAGAAACTGCACAAACCTGCTGCATCGTCCGCTAGTTTCTGTCGGTGATTCTCCAGTTTTTCCTCCATCTTTGACTAAAATCACAGCAGCTTTTCCTCCAGACAAACTCCGTTAAAATCGGTTTTCTCGCCGTGTTGCTAGGTTACGGTCGGATCCGTCTACTTCCTGCTAGCAGGCTAACTTCATTAGCTTCGTGAAACACCGGGAGATCATTCAGACGGGTTTAGATGAAGTGAACAGAGTTCATTTAAACTGGTTTATCTGGACATTGTGTCTCCATGAAAAACACAGTTTGGTCTCTGTTGAACAGTCACTCCGTCTCGCGCTGTGTGTCCGAGCTCCGTCTACTTCCTGC
>NW_024699134.1:0-742 GCF_008729295.1 Plectropomus leopardus | reverse complement strand
GAACTGTCTCTTTCTTCCATTTTTTAGATATGTGAGACATTTTAATTAAAAAATAATACTGGGCAAAGCCAAGAGAGGTAATACACATTTCTAAAGAAATAAAACACTAAGTAATAGAAAACAAATTTAAAATTCAAAAAGAAAATAGAGCACACATATCTTTGTTTACTCATGTCTGTAACTGTAATGAGACACCAGAGTACTGGTCAGTTCCATGCCAAAAAATGCATACGCATATATAAGTAAAAGGCTGCACGGTGCAAGTAAATAGTTTAAAAAACTGGTTGTAGCCACCGACAAATAGAGCTGCAACAATTAACCAGTTAGTTGCAAACCAACAAATTAAAAAAAACAACTAATTATAATCAATTAAAAATGTATTTTGTGGCTTCTTTATTTCTCTGTGAGAGTAAACTGAATATTTGGCATTGTGAAAGGCATTATATACATTGAGTTTAAATACTTATCTATTTAAATTTTTTACACCAAAAGTCAGACTTGATAGAACATATCATAATCTGTAGGCAAATTGTACTCTTTCAAAAAAGTGCTTTCACATAACTTACACACACTTGCGTCCGTCAATCTTGTCATTTCTCCCTACACATGCAGCCTCTCTAATCTCATTTAACAAGCAGACCCATACAGGCCTCTGCAGATCACCAGCAGAGCACAGACACTTCAAATCTGCACCCATATTAATAAATGCTGATGCAGGAAGCAACCATGGACTGCAGACAGA
>NW_024699133.1:0-766 GCF_008729295.1 Plectropomus leopardus | reverse complement strand
GAGCAACATCCAGCACAGTGACATTTGAAATATTAACACCTTTAGTGAGGACTAGATCTAGAGTGTGTCCTCTATTGTGGGTAGGCTCTCTCACATGTTGAAAGATCAAATGTTTCAAGTATTGCAGAAAGTTGTTTGGAATTTTTCTCAAAGACATTATCCATGTGTATATTAAAATCACCAAATTCTGTGCAAATAATTGAAAGCATCTCAGTAAAATCATCAAGAAAATTTGGAGAGTATTTTGGGGTGGATTCAATAAGAGCAGCATTTCCCTTTTTATTGTCCAACCAAATCTCAATTTAAAACAGAAAAATCAAACGTATAAGAGGTTTTAAAATCATTGATAAAAAGTGATTTATTACCCAAAGATCTGATATTAAGTACAGCTAGTTTCAAGTTTTTTGGAGCAGGGCCTGAGATACTCTGCTGACAGGGAATTTCAATCAGATTTTTAGGATTGGAGGGTCTTACTGTCACCCTCATACAGTATCTATTCTTTGCCTTGAGACTGGAGCGATTGTCCTCGGGATGTTTATTCTCCCTCAACCATTCAGGTGACGACCCATTCGATTGAAGAGCTCAACCCGTTCCCAAAACAGATTGAAGTTACAAATGAAGTTTCTTCCGTGAGACTCACAGTAATTAGAAAGCCAAGTATTCAAAGCAAGGAGGCGACTGAACTTACTGATCCCTCTGTCTCTCGTTGGGAGAACGAAGTCAAGTTTCTTAAAAAGTTCTAAGAAATCCTTTTTTAAAACTTCTC
>NW_024699132.1:0-204 GCF_008729295.1 Plectropomus leopardus | reverse complement strand
TTCATTTGTTTACTGTCCCTTATATGTCATACTACTCCCTCTATTCACTCATCATTTTATTAGTCTAAATTAATATTTCATTTATCACCAAGTCGTTGTCTGTGGATATTATTTCATGAGAGAACAAGATCAATGTATACAGGATAAACGGTACAGATTGTGAGATTGATTAAAGTGATGACATGTTTTGAAACTGTTATAATT
>NW_024699131.1:0-215 GCF_008729295.1 Plectropomus leopardus | reverse complement strand
TAACCAGTTTACTGGAGTTCACAGTATTCCTAGAGCCATACAGTGAGGTCTTCTTTGAACTGTTCAGGTTGTGCAAAATTGCAGTGGCCCTACCTGTCAGCACAGCTTCTTGTGAACGCAGCTTTTCTGCAATGAAATTGATAAAAAATCACATGCGCACCACCATGAATGATGACAGACTGAGTGATCTTGGGGTGCTAAGTGTTGAGTCCAAG
>NW_024699130.1:0-217 GCF_008729295.1 Plectropomus leopardus | reverse complement strand
CAGCTCAGCTCCTACAATAAGTCTAAAATACACTGTGGAAACTAAATAGTTACATTCAGACTGTTCAGGTCCAAAAATGCTCCATTGAAACCCATTCAAACTGACATTTTTGGTCCCACAGCCATCAGAGCAGAAAAACAGGACTTGTATTATTTCTGGGTGTCATTCTGGGCTTTTGACTCTGAATTTGTCATTTTGACTATTTTCCACCTGATGA
>NW_024699129.1:0-304 GCF_008729295.1 Plectropomus leopardus | reverse complement strand
TATAATTATTTCTGTTAGAGAAAAGTTATAGTGTTATTCAAATTGCACTGATTTTACTGTAAGATGTTTTGTTGGACTGCTACATTTGAGGTTTGTTTCTGTAACAAAGAGTAAATGTTTTATTAATGGCTTGACTTTAACATTGTTTTATTTTTTTTGTTGTTGGATTGCTAAATGTAGATTGCTCTACATTCCTTTTACTTGATTGGAACAAGCTCTGGCATGAATTTTATTTTGGAGAGACTTTATATCAAACTGTAAAACACAGATTACCAGTTAAGACTGGGCTATTTTTTTGTTGGGG
>NW_024699128.1:0-1112 GCF_008729295.1 Plectropomus leopardus | reverse complement strand
GAAGGGGTTGTCTGCTGTGCAGGAACTTGAATAACTTCATAAATGAGTGGAATATGTTCTTACAAATATGAAAATACAGCACCACAGCAGGCAGAGGTATGCCTTAAGGCCCAGTTAAGACTGAACTATTTTGATGCTGAAAGAATTGACTCGTCGTAATTATTTATGTAAGAGAAAAGATATAGTGTTTTTCAAATTGCACTAATTTTACTATAAGATGTTTTGTTGGACTGCTAGATTTGAGGTTTGTTACTGTAACAAAGTGTAACTGTTTTGTTACACCTCCTAAAAGTAACTCGTACTTTACATTGTTTTATTTATTTTGCTGTTGGATTGCTAAATATAGATTGCACTATATTCCTTTTACTTGAGTGGAACAATGTCTTGCATTAATTTTATTTTAGAGAGACTTTATATCAGACTGTAAAACACAGATTACCAGTTAAGACTGGGCTATTTTTGTTGGGGAATAATGCCCTGCAGTGTATGATAAGTTTTAAAATGTTATTTTTGGTAAATTCATTGTTATATTAATGAAGTAATAAAAATAGTTAGATCATTTTTTTTTAAAAGGTGCAGCCCTAAAACAAATACTAAAAAAAATGCTGCTCTGTATTATTTTGCACTATAAGTCAGAGACAAAAAGGAAAACTAAGAAGGCTGCGGTGAGGTTTGGTAAGGATGAAACAGGCCTAAGATTATTAAGTCAGTGATCAACAGGGAAAATGCACAACAGAAGAAAGAGACACCAAATTAAGTCAATAAGTAAATAAAGCTTTGGATGGTATAGAGACCACCATGTATTTTTTTGAGTAAAAAACAAATTCCCTTAAAAAATTACATTTCAGTGGGTAAAACTGAAAATAACATGCCACAAAAGTGGAATGTCTTTTCCATGATCTAGTTTTACTGTAAAAAGGTACTGAAATATAGCAAACACTGTGAACAAAATACTGACCACACACCAAATCAGGCAAAGGTTTTTGTATGAGTATGAGGCATTGTGTATGGGGGTGGCACCACATTGATATGCCATAATACAAAAACCTGCCCAATTGTGCCTCAAAAAAAAGAGAAAATATTCAACAAGCAAACCATATCCCAAAACTACT
>NW_024699127.1:0-258 GCF_008729295.1 Plectropomus leopardus | reverse complement strand
CAAGGAAATTTGGGCTGTTTTCTCCTACTGATTTTTTTAAAGCAATTATTTGCTACATAACAAACCTGACACTGCAGTTTCGGTCTTGCCAAAAGGACACAGATGCAGATAACCTCCTCATTAGTATAGTGGTGAGTATCCCCGCCTGTCACACAGAAGACCAGGGTTCAATTTCCTGATGGGGAGAATTGTTTCCTTTTCGAACGAACTGCATCACCTCACCTCGTCCATGTCAGATGGCTAAACAACATTGCTGAA
>NW_024699126.1:0-464 GCF_008729295.1 Plectropomus leopardus | reverse complement strand
TATAGCCTTGCCTTTTTGGTCATTTTTTCCAACATGCTATTTTATGGGGTTTGGGGCCATTTTTTAAATACTGTATAGTATAACATGCCTCCAGATGCTATACTAAGTGGTTTTTAGCTTTTTTTAAGGACATGAAAAATTTTATATGGCATACAGCATGGAGAGGCATGTCATAGTATACAGTGTTAAAAAAAAACATCCCCAAGGCCCCAAAAGCCATAAAATAGCATGTTGGAAAAAATGCCCAAAAAAGCAAGGTTATAGTATGGTGAAAAATGTCAAAATTTGACATGTCCTATAACCAGTTATAAACTACTTAGTAAAGCATTTAGAGGCATGTTATAGTATACAGTGTTGATAAAACATCCCTAAATGCCCCAAGAACCCATAAATAGCATGTTGAAAAAAAGACCAAACAGGCAAGGCTATAGTAAGGCGGGAAATGTCAAAATTTCACGTCCAAA
>NW_024699125.1:0-589 GCF_008729295.1 Plectropomus leopardus | reverse complement strand
TATATCCTTTGCAACAATACAAACCATTAGAGTTGAACATGTACTACCGTTACAGTGTCACAAATGTCATATTCTTGGACTTGTAACACTGTTTTCATTTCTTGTAGCAGCATATGCATATTTCTGACATTGTTTATATCCTCTATCCTATATGTATCATCCATCAATATATATTTAACATCAAACAGAACAAGATTTAATGAAGCCTTGGATGATGAAGCTTTGCACAGCAGTTTCCTTGAACAAGAACGTGATGCTCTTGAAACATCAACAAATGAATGTAAAAATGTCACATGCTTCTTAACCTCATGTCAGATTCTTGTTCAGTCTCATCAAAAGGCAGACACAGTAATGCTCAGACCGACACAGAGTGAGTTAAACACCTCATTTCTCCTCATCAGCAAAGGTCAAGCAATCATATAAAAAAAATTTTATCTGTGAGCTGACACTTTCCCAGAGCTCAAGACTGACTTATCATTTGCCATTACAATGTCACCAATCATCTGTTGGTTCAGTCTGGTAATGTTTGACCTGCACAACTTCATTTGAATTGTGACTTTCTCTCTGAGCTGAATATCAGAAAGAACTT
>NW_024699124.1:0-209 GCF_008729295.1 Plectropomus leopardus | reverse complement strand
CCAATGATAGTATGATTATATGTTTCTATGAAAACACTCTCACCAGAGGTCAAGAAGCTTTTTTCAAGATCATGCCTTTCCTTATACTCTAGGCAGGTGTTTACATACAGAGAGGTTCCTCCGCCTACTTTATCCGTTCTAAATCTATATACGTGGTTATAATTCTCAATACCATACAAGTCACAGTTTTCTTGATTTAACCAAGTTTC
>NW_024699123.1:0-292 GCF_008729295.1 Plectropomus leopardus | reverse complement strand
GATATGTGATACTGCAGACATTGGTTTTACCTGTTTCAGGACCACTTCACTTGATTTATTGTCCAAAACAATATTACTCAACTTTAAATGCCTTAATTTGTTCCGCAATATCAAAATCAGTGTCTGTACTGTATGAATCTACAGCCAAATTATTTTTTATGGCAATAATAAAATAAAATATCTGCAGAAAGTTGACAGACGTCGCTGCAAATACTGGTCTTACCTGTATTTATTTATCACCTGATTTATCACCCAAAACAATATAACTCAACTTTACATGCCTTAATTTGTT
>NW_024699122.1:0-483 GCF_008729295.1 Plectropomus leopardus | reverse complement strand
AGTGACCCTGTTCCTCCTCGTTTATATAAGGAGGTGTTCCCCACTGTGGGTCCACATTTACACAGCATCATTAACAGCAGTCTGTCCTCTGGAGTGGTCCCTGTAAATTTTAAACATTCTTTTGTGCAACCCCTGATTAAAAAACCTGGACTGGATCCTGCTGTTATGGGTAATTTTAGGCCCATTTCTAAATTGTCCTTCCTCACCAAAATCTTAGAGAAGATCGTCTACTCTCAACTCATGGACTTTTTAAGTGAACATAATGTTCTTGAGATCTTCCAATCTGGTTTTAAAAGTCTGCATAGCACAGAGTCGGCCCTTTTAAAAGTTTTTAATGACATTTTTTTAGCTACTGATTCTGGTCACTGCGTTATCCTGGTGCTCTTGGATCTAACTGCAGCATTCGATACAGTGGACCATGACATACTGATTGCTCGTCTGGAGCAGTGGGTGGGAATCAGTGGCACGGCTCTGGAATGGTTC
>NW_024699121.1:0-369 GCF_008729295.1 Plectropomus leopardus | reverse complement strand
CCTTTACTTACCATATCAAAATCACAACTATTGGAAGAAACACAATAAGAAAGACTTTGACTCCAATGGCAATGAAGAAGATTTTATCTGTTAATAAAGGCAGAAAAAGTTATGTGAGAAATTAAACTCACAGCATCTCAGATTTTCAAAGATTTTTAGAAACATTCAGCAAATATATTCTAAATAGATTGTTTAACCCTATGAATCTTTATCAACATCATTTTTTTGTGCAGTGTTCAGATGATTTTCAGAAGCTATTTAACCCTTTGAAAGCTGCACAAATTGGTTTGATTTTTTCTCTGGGAAAAGGCAACAACCTGAAAATGACCTGAAAATTAGTTTGAGAAAAGAGGAGGGGATTATTATAGA
>NW_024699120.1:0-207 GCF_008729295.1 Plectropomus leopardus | reverse complement strand
GCACCCTGGCTAATGAGCACGTTTAACATGTTCATGAACCAGCAGCAGCAGCCGTCTGAGCAAACAGCGACAGGAAACCACATGCGGAGGGGTGGAAACTCCCCTGCATCGGGAGAAAGAAGCTTGTACCCAAACATGACACCCCAAGCAGCAGGAGGAAGCTTTTATTTGGACATGCCACTCCAAGGCCAGCCAATGAGGAGAGAC
>NW_024699119.1:0-215 GCF_008729295.1 Plectropomus leopardus | reverse complement strand
TAGTTAAAAGACTGCAGGCTGACTATATCTCCAGTCTCTGAGTTGATGTTTACCATTGTAGATAACGGCAGTGAGTTACTGTTACTTTGTAAAAATGAATAGCTCACCTGACCACTTTGATCGATGTCAGCATCAATTGCAGAAACTCTTTTTAAAACGGCTCCTACTGGACTGTTTTCTTTCACATAAACACTGATGATGTTTTCTGTGAATAG
>NW_024699118.1:0-467 GCF_008729295.1 Plectropomus leopardus | reverse complement strand
GCGTTGTATCCAGAGTCTGCGTCTACAGCCCTGATCTTTGCCACAAAGTATCCCGCTTCAGCAGAGTAGGGGATGCTCTCACTATTAACGGAGCCGTGCTCAGAATAGGGCGCGAGAATCGTTGGATTATTGTCATTTTCATCCAGAATTAAAACGTTGACAGTCACGTTGCTGCTGAGCGGAGGAACACCAGAGTCTGTGGCCTGAACTTTAAACTGAAACGTTTTAGTTTCCTCATAGTTGAAAGACTGCAGGCTGACTATATCTCCAGTCTCTGAGTTGATGTTTAAAATTGATGAAACAGGAATATTTTTTGGATAACCATCTAACAATTTGTAAGTCAGTTTTGCATTACTGTCCAGATCAGGATCAAATGCATTTATTGTATAAATAACAGAGCCAACTAGACTATTTTCTTTTACATAAACATTAATCACAGGCTCCATGAAGCAAGGTGCATTATCATT
>NW_024699117.1:0-3128 GCF_008729295.1 Plectropomus leopardus | reverse complement strand
CAGGAGTTGAATGAACATCAAAAAGTGAGGAAGAGAAGCACTCTGCGCCACAGCGACATAATTTACAAACATGGCAGACCGTGGATCACTCTCCCACGCTGCAGCACGCGAGATGAGGTGCCGGGGAGAGACAGTCGCCGCCCGGCGATTAACGCCGTCAAGGGAGAGGAAAACCCGAGCCCAGGCACTGCATGAGAGACAAGAGCCAATGTTGATGATGACCGCGAAACTTTATGAAAAGCACACAGAACCATGCAGCACTGCACATACCCGGGATCGGCGAGCCGAGCGATCCGGCCGCGAGGCGATCAGGTGAAGCTACTGGTGGGAGCGGCGCACCCAGAAGCTTCGAGGCAAGAGAGCTCCCAGGGCACAACCACCCACCTTTATAGACTGCGCCCCCAGCAGAGACATGCTGATCCTGCGGCACTAATGAAGACACCGCACAGCTACAGCCATACTGCTACATGGGAGAAAAAGCTGGATCACCCAGAGTCAACCTGACAAAAAAAGTCAGAAATTATTAAGAAATTATTAATTATTATTATTAAGTTTTAGTAAGGTTTTTGGTGTAGAAGGAACCAGAGAACCATAAGTCAACCCGTTAAAATCAAGTAATACATAAACAATTCTGGTCTGATCTGCGAACGTCCCTCGAGCCAAATAATCTGGACATGTTCAGGCAGAAACCCGATCTGCGTGGGGCTGCTGTGACTGGTTGCACAGGGTTGCTGCAACTGGCCTCTGGCGTCATGTCATTTTGTACAGCTGGCCCCGGAGCAGAGCAGGCTGCGTATTCCTGATTTAGGGCGTCCTGTTCTGTGATGGTGGTGTTTTTCTTAGCCCTCATCACTTCGCACCTCGCCTCCAGAGCTCTTTCTCTGACTGCTCTCTTATTAAGCTTCTTGATTTCCTTGCGGAGAGCAATATTCTGGCGATTCAAGATTTTTTTTTCCACCTTCAGGAACTCGTACTTGTTGGCCAAAGCTACATCCCCTTGGAGGCTGTTGCTGAGCTCCTGAATCTGAAGCTGGAGGGTCCTGTTGCTTTGGCTCAGGGATTCGTTCTCAGACTTAATCCTGTTGTGTTGTTCTTGCGCAGTTTGCTGATTCTTTTTCCTGCAGCTCCTCAAGTTGTTGTTTCAGAGTGCTATTTTGGTCAGTGAGGACTTTTTTCTCTGCCTCCATTTTGTCATAATCAACCTTGAATCCGTTCAGAACTTTGAGGTGGTCAGTTACAATTTGGATTTTGTCAGATGTTGAAATGTTCCATTTCCTCAAGTCATCGACCTCTGCCTGCAAGGCGTCATGCTTGGCCTTCAGGTCTGGGTTAACATCAAGCTTGCAGTTGAGGTCATACTCAGTTTTACACAGGTTTCTGCCTTCTGCCATCAAGGTGCGCTGTTCAGCTTCCAGTTTGTCGACTCCGTTCTAATAATGTTCTCTTGTCTTAAGCAGTTCCTTTGCATCCTGGATTTTCTTTTTCAAAATGACATGATTCTTCTTTAAGCTATCAATTTGTGTCTGTGTTTTTTGGTACTTATCATCATAGGTCTTTAACTTGTCTTATTTTTCCTTGATATCCTGGAGTTGCTGCTGGAGGGCATTACTTTCAAGGTGCATTGCCTCTTCCTTGTGTTGAAATGCTACACACAATTCAGTCTTTTTTTTCTCCAGGTCCTCAAGAACTTTTGAGAAGCATTTGAGTCTTGCTCTCTTGCATTTCAGCATCATGCTTTTCCTTTACTTTATCAAGGTGGTTGAGCTTAGTTGTAAAGTCCTCAATACTTTGTTCTAGAGCTTGTCGCTGATAAACAAGTGCCTCATTTAACTCTTTCTTTGTCATGTACGTGTCATAAATACCGCACTGACGTTCCACCTTGTCACTGAGCACACGGACTTGTCTTTGTAGGGAGACACAGATTTTTCTGGTAGATTTTTCCTCTGCTTTCATTTTGTCTAATGTCTCCTCCGAAATGTCACAGTTCTTATACTGTCTCTTGGCCTTGTGAATTTCTTGGTGCGGCATCTTTAGCTGCTCAGTGATGGACCGCAGGTTCAAGCTCATGGCAAAGATGTCGCAGTCTCCATCTGTCTCCTCATGGTGGAGGTCCATGTCGTGCTCAGTGGATTCCAGAAGAGGCATGGTATTTTTTCCTAAGATTTATGTTTCTCTGTTTTCCCACAGAAATAGTGAAAAGCTATATTAGTGATAAAGAAATCCTAATCACCATCAGTACACCGGCCGTGGAGATTTGTGTATCCAACACCAGCTGGACTATATCCTCCGTCACGAACAAATCCATACAGGACTGGATGTCACGGATGCGGAGGAGGGCATATGCCGTTGGCCCCTCAGGGAGACAGGTGGCTGGGGTGTACCGGAGCGTTTTAGCCTCGGTGGGTGCCCAGGAAATCAGTCCATTTTTTGACAGCCACCCCTCTCTCTTCCCCGCTGTGTCACCGGGTAACTCCGGCCCCGAGGAGCTGCTGTCGGAGGCAGAGCTGGAACCGGGGAGCTCCCATTCTCGATCGGAGACGGAGCTGCTGTCATCTTCCGTGGAGGAGGATAGAGACCCGAAGGTTGAAGAGGAGGAACAGGTGGCGGTGTGGGCTGGGCTAGGCGGGGTCGCAGAGGCTCTGGAAGGGCGGGTCATGTGACGCTCGTTGTGGAGCTTCCGGGGGAGGCGGAGCGTACAGGCCTGGAAGTCCAGGCTTGGCGCTGCGTGGGGCGGCCACTCTGGCCCCTCCGGCACTCCTATGGCTTGCTCCAGGCTGTACAGCAGCTGGAAACGTCGCTCCATGTTTGCAGACAGGTAGAAATGCAAAATTCTGGCCCTGGCTGAAGTTATATAACTTCTCAGTTGCACCTGAATAAACAAATTGAGGTGTCTGGCTGCCTTGTTTACACTCTGTTCTGCAGGGATTCACTGATTGTTGGTTCCCAAATTTTTATTATGATGTAGACATGGTTGAAAAGGTCATGTTGATATAAGGGATTTTTGCTCACTTTTTGATCATTTCACTTCAAATACTTGAATCATAGAAAATGCCGTGAGAACCATTGATTTTACAGACTACATCTCTCTGTCATTTGGGGGTAAGTTGTCACGTGTCACATGTGACAAC
>NW_024699116.1:0-4345 GCF_008729295.1 Plectropomus leopardus | reverse complement strand
GCTGAGGAGTGTGATCCCCCTGTAGTTGGAACACACCCTCCGGTCCTTCTTAAAAAGAGGCACCACCACCCCAGTCTGCCAGTCCAAGGGCACTGCCCCCGATGTCCACGCAATGTTGCAGAGTCGTGTCAGCCACGACAGCCCCACAACATCCAGGGCCTTGAGGAACTCCAGGTGGACCTCGTCCACCCCCGGGGCCCAGCCACCGAGGAGCTTTTTGACCACCTCTGCAACCTCAGCCCCAGAGATAGAGGAGCCCACCCCCGAGTCCGAAAGCCCTGCTTCCTCAGCTGAAGGCGTGTCGGTGGGATTGAAGAGGTCTTCGAAGTATTCCTTCCACCGATCCACAACGAGTCGAGGTCAGCAGTGCCCCGTCCCCACCATACACAGTGTTGACAGAGCACCGCTTCCCCCTCCTGAGACGCCGGATGGTGGTCCAGAACCTCTTCGAAGCCGTCCGGAAGTCGTTTTCCATGGCTTCACTGAACTCCTCCTACGCCCGGGTTTTTGCCTTGGCGACCGCCGCTGCCCTCCGCTTGGCCTGTTGGTACCTGTCTGCTGCCTCCGGAGTCCCACAGGCTAAGAAGGCCCGATAGGACTCCTTCTTCAGCTTGACGGCACCCCTTAAAGCTGGTGTCCACCAGCGGGTTCGGGTGTTGCCGCCCCGACAGGCACCGACCACCTTACGGCCACAGCACCGGTCGGCCGCCTCAACAATGGAGGCACGGAACATGGCCCACTCGGACTCAATGTCCCCCGCCTCCCCTGGGACATGGTCGAAGCTCTCCCAGAGGTGGGAGTTGAAGCTCCTTCTGATGGGAGACTCTGCCAGATGTTACCAGCAGACTCTCACGATGCGTTTGGGTCTGCCAGGTCTGACCGACATCCTCCCCCACCATTGGAGCCAACTCACCATCAGGTGGTGATCGGTTGACAGCTCCACCCCTCTCTTCACCCGAGTGTCCAAGACATATGGCCGCAAGTCCAACGATACGATTACAAAGTCGATTATTGAACTGCAGCCTAGGGTGTCGTGATGCCAAGTGCGCATATGGACACCCTTATGCCTGATAATGGTGTTTGTTATGGATAATCTGTGGTGAGCACAGACGTCCAATAACAAAACACCACTCGGGTTCAGTTCGGGGGGCCATTCCTCTCAAATCACAACCCTCCAGGTCTCACTGTCGCTGCCAGCGTGAGCGTTGCTGGTGACCCGCGTCCCGGTGAGGGAAACTTTGGACCATTTATGTGTTTCATCATGGGGGTCTGGTGAGCCACGTATTGTCTGGTCCCTCCCCTAGGACCTGTTTGCCTTGGGTGACCCTACCAGGGGCATAAAGCCCAAACAACTGAGCTCCTAGGATCACTGGGACACGCAAACCCCAGGGAGGGGAGCATTGGTGTTTTGGGCCGATTTTTCGACATGCTATATTTTGGTGTTTTTGGCCGTATTTGCATATTCCATGGCGTGTCTCGGCACGCTATTTTATGTGGTTTTCAGGTGTTCTTTTGGAAATGTCATATAGTATAGCATGTCAAGAAACGTCATAGTAAAGAACTCCAAAAAAACTGCCGAAAACACCATAATGTCAAAATATGATGTGTCCAAAAAACAGTTGAAAACCACAGAAATAGTGCGCTGAGACACGTCATAGCATAGATTGTTGACAAAACATCCCCTGGTAAATCATGCAAACGGTATCACTGAAAACATACCTCTTGTTTTTCATCGTTAATATTTCATTTATTTTGAAGACGTGCTTTTTTCATTACACTGCCCCTCTCCTCACTCTGTGTACCCGTCTGCTCCTATTAGAAAAAAAGAAGAAGAAAATCTCTCACAAACTTTAGCTAAAAGCAGCTCACTCATGATCCAGTGTTTGCACTGAGCTACTTACAGTGTTGAAAACAAACGGAGCTGCTCTCTCCATAAATATGTCATTATTAAACCATAATATGTATTACTTAAAAACTACAATTTCCCCAGATGTACAGTAGAAAAAAAAACGAAAACGCACATCTGGATTCAACTTAATTTACATTCAAACAGAAAGTTATTACTGAAATAGTTAATTCCGTCATCAGCAAAACAATGCTGCACGTCAGTCTGTTTACATCTCCTTAAGATTGACTAAAAGTAAGTTGATGTCTTGTTATTCTCTGAGCACACACACATACATGCGCACATTCTAGCATTTTTCTATAACATTGAATATCTTGTAGTCCTCCAACCACGAAGCCTTAGACTTTGATTCTCTCTCCAGATTTTATAAGGTTTTTTTAGCCATCATTTCCATGGGTGTAGGAAATCTTTTGCACTGTTTTTCTTAGTCATAAATTACACTAGTCAATATTTTATTTATAACTTTTAGTACTTGGGTAAATAAAAGCGCTGATTTTTAGTAAATATTTGCAGACAAATTTAAGATTATAAAAATGTTTCTAATTTGTACACACGCAGGTCTTTTGTGCTTAAGAGCAATATTTTAAGATGAATTAAGTCATAAACCTAAGTGGATTTAGCCGAGATGCTAAAACGTCCGTTCTTATAAAGTAATGGTGGTCATCTGGTCCATCAGCGACGGCAGATCTCACTCACTCTGGATTAGCCTAACGTTCAAAAGTAAAGGTTCATGTGCTTTTAGTGAGATATACAGTCTATCAGTTGCATAATTTACAGTTTTTTCCTAGTGTTTTTCTTTACAATAACCATGTGAAGGATTTTCTCCTTGAAACAGTCCATCAGTCCAGCTGTATGGTTAACAGATGTGCGTCCTGTAGTGAACAGTCAGTCTATTCGTGTCTTTTATGTCTGATCATCAGCAGTCTTTATGTTTTGTAGATCTGGTGGTTTCCTCCGGCGGCACTCGGAGGCAGCGCAGCGCTCGCCCCCGCTTGGACGTCGACAAATCCCATTCTCTGCCTCCTCTTCCTCTGCTCCGTCATCTGCAGCAACACAGGAATTACATCAGGTAAGTTTGTTTTCAACATCTGCATCAGTCAAAGAAAGAAAATCTTACCTGATCTGGCAGCAAATTCAGTCAATACAAACATATGTGTCACAGTGTGCCATAAAAACTACAGCAGCATTACATGCTGTGCTTCCAATTCCATGACAATTTCAACAAAACTGTCACCAGCCGCAAAATTTTAAAAAGTCATAGTCTAGCATGTAGCCCAAAATAGTTTGAAAAAGTCATACTATTACATGTCAACAAAATTAAACAGTCATATTATAGCATGTCTTCTAAATCTTCACCAAAAAGTCACTGTAGCATGTTGTCCACAATACCATGATAAGTCATATGATAGCATGTCGTCCAAAATCGGCCCAAAAAGTCGTACTCTAGCATGACATCTCTAGTGAAAATTTTGAAGTACCCTATACTGTGACATTTTTCATCAGAATTAAGTGACATACTTTACTTTGACGTGTCTATTGTAGATCTTATGGCATGCTTTACCATGCCATTTCAATGAAAATTTAATTTTAGTTTTGGTCAAAATTTTATGGCATAAAATACTACAACATGTTAATATAGTATACAAAAAAATGTCATACGCCAGAGCATTAATCCAGGCTCTGTGTGTGTGTGTGTGTGTGTGTGTGTGTGTGTGTGTGTGTGTGTGTGTGTGTGTGTGTTACCTGTTCTTTGAGCTCAGTCAGCTGAGTGGTCAGTGTCGTTACCACCTTCATTGTTGCTGCCAGTTTGTCCTGTAACATCCTCATCTCGTTCTGCTCCCCGTCGCCCTCGGTTACCACCAGAGACATCGCCTGCATCCGCGGGAACCAGTCCAAGTTGTTGTTCTGAGGGGAGATTTGTCCACGTTAAGGTGCATGTTTCGTTTGGTACGGATCTGCAGTATTCAGGTGCAGTAATGTGTGTTTTACTTTGATCATGTGGGCGACGTAGCTCTCGGGTCCCGTGTAGTCCGTCTTGTTCTTCTCGCGCACCAGGACGATGAAGTACAGGTAGTTCCAGATGTTGTGCTCCAGTTTTATGTGCTCTTCAAACGACACCGTCTTGTTGTCAAACTTGTCTCTCTCCAAACCTGCAGAAACGCACAAATAAAGTCTTAGAGAATCTGTCCAAAGACGTCCTCACATACGTGTGTCCCCTACGCACCGCAGATAAAACACGTCGTCTTCAGGATCTCTTCTTTCTTCTGTTTCTCACTCCTCAGGTCGGCAAACGTGTCGATGATGACGCCGAAGATCAGGTTGAGGACGATGATGATGACGATGAAGTAGAACAGCAAGTCGTACACCACACGGGCAGGAAACAGCGGCTCCTGCACACACACACACACACACACACACACACACACACACACACACACA
>NW_024699115.1:0-206 GCF_008729295.1 Plectropomus leopardus | reverse complement strand
CTCCAAATGCTGAAAAAAGTCATAATACAGCATGTTGAGGCAGTTTATAGTATAACCTGTTGAAAAAGTGGTCCAAAAAGTCAATATTTTGAGCGTTTTAAACCAAAGTACAGTATGGCAAAAAGCCATAAAAGTCATAAACCCCAAAAAAAAAACCTTTTTGGGTAATTTTTTACGACATACTTCTGTATACTATGACGTTTCTG
>NW_024699114.1:0-568 GCF_008729295.1 Plectropomus leopardus | reverse complement strand
ACACAGCTGCACAGACCTAACCCACCAGACGGGGTCCTTGGTTTGTCCCGGTGTTACACTGTTTATTTGGACAAAATCACATTTTTATCTCAGAAGGACATTTACAGTACTTGAGACATGAGTGGATTATTCTTTATTTTCTAAATATTATTTTTTGGCTTTTCCTTCCTTTATTATAGCGCAGTTAGAGACCGACAGACACGACAGACAGAACGGGGACGACACAGCAAAGGACCAAAACCCGGAATCAAACCCGGACCGCTACATGACTTGGGGCGCACGCTGTACCACTGAGCCAGAGGCCGCCCCGATATGAGCGAATTTTAACCAGCACGCGAGCTCGGGCGTTCACGTGAACAACATCCAGTCAGAGCGTTTAAAGGGACAGTCCGTGTGACTGATGCAGAACAAAGAGTCCGTGTCCCGAACAAAGATACGTGAATACTGGGGGAGCTCGTAACGCAGTAACGTAACGGCGGTACATCAGGTCACTTCCACCTGTTATAAAGGTGTTCTTCATCTTCATCTTCATCACCGTCGTCTGTACACATCACCTGTTTACTTACTG
>NW_024699112.1:0-233 GCF_008729295.1 Plectropomus leopardus | reverse complement strand
CTGCTCAGTTCAGACAGTCAGTTCAAAATAAAATCAGCAGCAGCTCACAGCAGCAACAAACCAAACCAGGAGAAGTTCTTTGTGACGTTTGCACTGAAAACAAAGTGAAGGCCACAAAGTCCTGTCTGGTGTGTCTGGTCTCCTACTGTGTGACTCACCTTGAGCCTCATCAGAGAATCACAAACTTGAAAAGACATCAGCTGATTGATCCTGTGGAGAACCTGGAGAGCAGG
>NW_024699111.1:0-231 GCF_008729295.1 Plectropomus leopardus | reverse complement strand
ATCAGCTCCGTGATGAGCCTCACTCCTCCAGTAACGCGTCCTGCTCTGTGACCTTGGACAGTCCCTCGGACAGCCCATGTCCGTCATCCTCAGGAAAGGTACTCCCTCTCTCTGTCTCCCTCTCTTCTTGCGCTGTGTGCAGTCGGTCAGGAGGTGAGGGGCAGGCAGCAGGACACCGCTTGCAGCCGGAGCAGCAGACCAGTAGTACTGAGCGCCTGTGGTTATTTTGAC
>NW_024699110.1:0-234 GCF_008729295.1 Plectropomus leopardus | reverse complement strand
GTGTGTGTGTGTGTGTGTGTGTGTGTGTGTATGTATGTGTGTGTGCAGACTGAGCACATGTCTGGCGGGTCTTGTGGAATTTCTGATTGCATCGCATTGTTTGTGTCCGTGTATCCTCGGCTAATGTGGATATAAATATATGATTCAAATGTGTGGGCTTGTTTATGTGTGTGTGTATGTGTGTATGTGTGTGTGTGTGTGTGTGTGTGTGTGTGTGTGTGTGCGTGTGCATGT
>NW_024699109.1:0-225 GCF_008729295.1 Plectropomus leopardus | reverse complement strand
TTTAACGTTCTGTGAGCAACATTTAACGTTCTTTCAGCAACATTTAACATTCTGTGAGCAACATTTAACGTTCTGTGAGAAACATTTAACGTTCTTTCAGCAACATTTAACGTTCTGTGAGCAACATTTAAAGTTCTGTGAGCAACATTTAACGTTCTGTGAGCAACATTTAACGTTTTGTAACCAACATTTAACGTTCTGTGAGCAACATTTAACGTTCTGTAA
>NW_024699108.1:0-348 GCF_008729295.1 Plectropomus leopardus | reverse complement strand
TGAAACAAAGTGAACTGTGTGAGGGATTTTGGGGCAAAAATATATCAACAAATATGTACTGGGCAAGGGCTCTGCTGTAACTGTACAAAATCTCATCTGACAGCAGTAAGTGTTCAGGGCCCAGCCTGCACTGTCCTCCTTTATCTATAGTCAGAGGGTTGGTAATGACCTGAAACAGAACGCATCATTCAACATTCTTTCCACATATTCACTTATTCACATGGAAGAAATGAAGTAGGTGTGTTTGGTGCAGTCACCTGCGGTGAGAAAGAGAAATGTCCACCGGCATCACAGTGACATGAAAGCAGATCCCAGTGACAGTTTTGCCCAGGTGGTTGGTTACAGAGA
>NW_024699107.1:0-284 GCF_008729295.1 Plectropomus leopardus | reverse complement strand
GCTGGTTGAGCAGCTGTACAAAAACCTACAGTTCCAAAATCACCTCGCATAATAAATGTCCTTCAAGAAAATTTGGTTATACTGAACACTTTGAGAACCTCTAATGTCGTATTTCAAAATTTATATCCAAAAAGTGATAAAAATGTAGAAAAAATATTGCTACATATGCTATCTTGCTAATTTCATATAAGAACTTCTTGAAAGGGATTACTCAGAGAGGACACCAGCTGAACAATGACCAGCATTTGTGTAGTTACATGATTTATTAACAAGTCTTTTTCCTT
>NW_024699106.1:0-398 GCF_008729295.1 Plectropomus leopardus | reverse complement strand
ATCCCAGACTGTCAGCAGCTACACTCACACACTGAGGAGGAGGAGAGGAGGAGTAAAATGAGGAGAGGAGGAGTGTAGTGGATGAGATGAAAGGAGGAGACTGTCGATCAGATCAAAGTTTTTACAGTCAAACAAAAAACTAACTGCAGTATTTGTAATAATTACAGTATTTCTCCGTGTTGCTGTGTATCATGAGTTTTATTGTTCTGGTCATAGCTTCTCTTTTCTCCTGCTGCACTCGGCGGGACACGGACACTCGGCGGGACACAGTCGGGACTCATCTCTGACTCGGACACTTGTCCCGGAGTTGACCTCTGACCTGCTGAGGAACAGCGAGTCACTTCTGATTCTCTCCTCTGGGTCTCCTCCTCTGGTTCACCTCCTCTGGTTCACCTCCT
>NW_024699105.1:0-1679 GCF_008729295.1 Plectropomus leopardus | reverse complement strand
AGAGAGAGAGAGAGACTGGTGGATGAGGTTTACAACAATACACAGTGAAAATCAATAGTGCAATAATAATACTCATTCATACTGGCAGTCACAGAGGAGCATTTATTACAATGATTATAAATATTAACATTGACAATAAAGATATGAGTGAATAAATTATTGTCTAAATCAAATCAGCTGTTTTACTGCCAAGATATCTTAATAAAATAGCTACATTTATCCATCAAATTCTCATTCCTCCACCTCATTTTTTGTTTTTTGTTTCCATCCACAACAATTGTGGAGCCCAACCATATGGCATAAATGTATTTCACTTCTGTAGGCTCAAGGCAAATTTATACTATGCATGTCCATGTAGCCGCAGGGATGGCATGACACCAGGTGTATTGTGTACAGAGGCTCAAATGGCTCTTCTTCTGGCCATGTATATGGTTATTTTAAAATATATCAGAGGTCAAAGCTTACAGCCAACTCTTCTCAGCTGGGCCAACTGGCCTAAAAACAAGACTCATTCAACCAACCAAACAATATGCTTAAACTCCTACCATCTTGATCCCGACTGGCAGTGATACAATCACATAGGAGATGTTTCTTTCAGGAGTCAGGGAACATATGACGGTATGGTGAAATTCTGTAGTTCCACAAGGGAAAGGAAAGCTAGCCATTCATGGTATCTGATTGTGTTCTTAATCTGCAGAAGAATACTGTGAAGCATGCTGTGTGCAGACTGGGTTGGAGTGCGGGGTTGTGGAGAATTTATTTACGAGTAGTGATTTTGCAAAGTGACTTAAAGACTTTTTGTCGAAAGATTATGGCAAAATCCAACACACTCCCGTCCCAGCTTGTCACATATTGCCGCTTTACAGTGGACTTCCATGTCTACATATTACACTCTACGTATCCTTCTGCATCTGCTCTTTATGTTCCAGGAAGCAGCTACCATGATGTCAGCTAGGGATGCACCGATCTGACTTTTTCAGTCTCGATACCAATACTGATTCCTGGGCTTTGCGTATCGGTGGATACCCGATACTGATCAGATACCATTGTTAAATTTTTAAACTGTGTACCTCACCTTGTGGAGGAGACTAAAGGCATAGAAAATTAAATAGGAGGACATTTACATATTCATTTGACCATGGTTTTTTGCACTCCGCTCTGTCTGTCTCTCTCACTGCGCTGCTGTTGGACCATCAGCTGTTTGATCAACGATAACAAAACGCTGTGGATGCGCATACGAAAAGTAATTTGGTCAAACATACAAATAGTCGTGGTGTTCACATTGCTGACAACCGTGTGCAGCATGTGGAAAAAAATGCAGAGCTACCATTTCTCTAGATGTGCCATGACTGACAAGCAGCTGAGACACGCACTGCTGAAACGGCCCAGTGTCATGATACCATCATGGCAGCCCTCCTCTTCCCTTGTGTGGTTATTGTTTGTTTTCCCTTGTGTGTGATCCCTCATGTTTCTCCCCCTACTCTGTGTCTGTGTCTGTGAGCTTGGTGGGCGTTGCCTTCTCTGGCAGGCTGTGCCAGGTGAAACTCAGTTAAGCAATCAACCCTCCAGTATAAAAAGAGCGGCTTGAGACTCACTCGTTGCCAGGTCGTTCCGTCTACTCGTGTGGTAAACTCTGCTGTTGATCCTGGCTCCCTGTCAGTTTGTGCGTTTCCCTGTGT
>NW_024699104.1:0-300 GCF_008729295.1 Plectropomus leopardus | reverse complement strand
TGGTCTTCTACCCGCCCATATGAATCTTGAGATCCACTTATCCCATTTGTTAAATTGCGATTGTGTGATCATTACCGGCAGGGATTGAAAGAGATACAAAAATCGGGAAAGTAGATTCATCTTTATTGTTTCTATCCTATTGTGCATATCTAGGGGCAGTTGAGACCATCTGCCGATATCTGATTTGATGTTTTTACTTATGGGGCCAAAATTACTTTCATATATTTTCGATAGATCTTTAGGTATTCGAATTCCCAGATATTTAATCTCCTTTGAGCTCCATTTAAAATCGAATCTATT
>NW_024699103.1:0-248 GCF_008729295.1 Plectropomus leopardus | reverse complement strand
CCAAGCCGGCACTTCTGCAGTGTCATACACCGTGCCGTATCTGGGGTCATGCCAGGTCTTCTGACGTGGGTGGTTTAGACGGTCAATGACGATCATTCTTCCCAAATTGACCTTAACTTTAATAACGGCCTTGTCAGACTCAGGGTAACCAATGGGAAAGCGTTGAGCATTCTCCACACTTCTGCAGAGGTAGACGCCGTGGCCCAGCGGCCCGTCTGCAGACTGACGAAAACCATTGGCCAGGATGG
>NW_024699102.1:0-202 GCF_008729295.1 Plectropomus leopardus | reverse complement strand
GTGTGTGTGTGTGTGTGTGTGTGTGTGTGTGTGTGTGTGTGTGTGTGCGCGTGTGTGTGTGTGAGCGGCACTGGGGGAAAGTGGAGGGGACATTTTTTTTAAATGTATTAATCGTCGCGGTAACAGGGGATGAGAGTGGTTGAGACAGGCCCATCTTTTGAGAGAGAGACCATATGTGACACATACACACACACACACACAC
>NW_024699100.1:0-318 GCF_008729295.1 Plectropomus leopardus | reverse complement strand
GCTCCTCGATGGCCCAGGTGAAGGCGGCCAGGAGACAGGAGGCGGGAATTATACTGTCCGAGTTGGAGGAGTCCCCTTCCCCAACCAGAAACTGACGGGACAGGGCGTCAGGCTTGACGTTGCGGGAACCGGGTCGGTATGACAAAGTGAAGGTGAATCTGGCAAAGAACAGAGCCCACCGGGCTTGACGGGAGTTGAGTCTTTTGGCTGAGCGGATGTACTTGAGGTTCTTGTGATCAGTCCAGACGAGGAAGGGGACCTTGGTTCCCTCCAACCAGTGTCTCCACTCTTCCAACGCCAATTTCACCGCTAGCAGCT
>NW_024699099.1:0-249 GCF_008729295.1 Plectropomus leopardus | reverse complement strand
AGATGAGGGTGAGGGACACACACCTGGACACACCTCTGGCCAGTCAGGACACATCACTGTCCCACCAACAACCTGTCTCTCTGTCTCTTTCTGTCTGTGTGTCCTCAGGTCAACGTGAACCCAGAGGATCTGATCCCAAAACTCCCCAAACCCAAAGACCTGCAGCCGTTCCCAACTACACAGTCCCTGGTAACACACACACACACACACACCTGAACACACTCCTGAACACACACACCTGAACACACT
>NW_024699098.1:0-242 GCF_008729295.1 Plectropomus leopardus | reverse complement strand
TGTGGGGGAGCTGCCATTAACCCTTCAAATCCTAGTGCGTCATCGGCCACACGTTTGGGCTAGCGCACTTTGGAATACCATAAATGTCACCGTTTGTGCTATCGGAAAACATCCAACGGTTTCTGAAAGCTGAGGCGTTTAGCTTTACAGCTAATATGGTGTTATTACAGTAATTTCATTTGCCCCCCCCCCCCCCCCAGAAAGCTCTTGAAAAACACACACAAAAAAGTATGCTCAGTTTC
>NW_024699097.1:0-234 GCF_008729295.1 Plectropomus leopardus | reverse complement strand
TCACCGAGCATTTCTTTACAATTTCTTGTATATTTTATAGACCAAACGATGAACTGACAAATTGAAATAATAATTTGCAGAGTAATCGATAATCATCGTTCGCCCTACGACGAATATTTGTATAACTGTAGTGGGTGGAAACGTGCATTTATTCACTTTTTCTTTCATCAGTTAAATTTGCATATAAAATTGCACTAAACTCAGCTCTAACCCAACCAAGACGACTGAAGCCAG
>NW_024699096.1:0-850 GCF_008729295.1 Plectropomus leopardus | reverse complement strand
TGTTCCTTGTCCACTTGAGAGCGGTGTCTCATTAGGCTTTTTCAACTGAATTGTCTTGTATAATTTAGATAATATTTTCTGTAAAGATGCACTTGTAAACCTTGGAAGAACCTTTCAGTTTATATTTATATATTTTTAAGCTTTTTATTTTCACTGTAAAGACACCTGTAAATCTTGGAAGAAGGTCTCTCTTGTGTTCATCTTCCTAAGGAATAATATTTTTATTCATGTGTATATTTCTTTGATTGTCCCTCTTCCCTTTGAGAGTGTTGTCTCACTAGGCTTTATAATTTAATTATGAATTTATTTACTTTTATGCTTTTTATTTTCATTGTAAAGACACCTGCAACCCTTGGATGAAGGTCTTTTTTTTTCTTCCCAAATAATTCTTATTTTTTTCTTCGTGTATATTTTTTTTTTTTAATGTTCCACTTGAATGTCTTTTTGAATGTCCACTTGAGAGCGGTGTCTCATTATGCTTTTTCAACTGAATTTTCACTTGTTTAATTTTGATAATATTCACTGTAATGACACCTGCAGACCTTGGAAGAAGGTCTCTTTTGCTCATCTTCCCAAGGATTAATTATTCTATTCATTTATTTTAAAAATTATATTTGTTCCTTGTCCACTGGAGAGCGGTGTCTGAATAGGCTTTTTAATTTAATTATTAATTAATTTACTTTTAGTCTTTTAGACTTTTCCATTTTTTCCCTTGCTTTTATGATTTCTATTGTTATTGTAAAGACAACTGTAAACCTTGGATTAATGTCACTCTTATGTTAATTTTCCCCAGGAATGTTTTTTTTTTTTTTTTTTTTACATTTTTTTTACAATTGTTTCTTGTCCACTG
>NW_024699095.1:0-948 GCF_008729295.1 Plectropomus leopardus | reverse complement strand
GTTGGCTTTCAGGGCTGAACTGTGTTCTCAAAAAGTACTTGAAGTTCTTGAATAAATTTAGCACCAATTAAGACGCTGAGATTTTTTTTTTGGATAATTTTAAACAAAATTTTCCAAAGTGTTAAATGTTGTAAATTCTTGCAAATATGTAGCTTTAGCCAAAGAGCTGACATTTTCACAACAGATTTTACCATGCAATTTGTGTGATATTTTATTAAGAACTATACTGTGACGTTTTTCATGAGATTTTCTTTTTTTAGATTTTATTTAATTATGTTGAAAACATACTGTACCATACTAGTTGTGTGATTGTGGATGAACTATTGTGACGTTTTAATGAGATTTGACGTCATACTATACTGTGACGTCAAAAATGACCCTAAAACATCATAACATAGTATGTCATCAAAAATTACCCAAAAACATAATGGTATACTATGTCGACAAAAATGACTCTACATGCCACAAAAACGTCATAGTAGAGTATGTCGTCAAAAATTACCCAATTTCTCTTAATGCTATGTTATCATGTTTACAACTGTTCTTACAACATACTACACTGTGATGTTTTTGGGCTTTTTATCTCTACAAGCTATAATATGCAGTTTTCAGCCATTTTTTGTACAAACGTGTTACAGTAAATAAAGTGGGAATAAAGGCCAAAAAAGGAAAAAAAAAAAACCTCAGGATTTAGCATGTCAAAAAAGTGGCAAGAAAAGCAATAGTGTAGTATGGCGAAAAAAGTAAAATTTTGACCCCTCCTAAAAATGGCTGAAAACGACATAGAATAGCTTGGAGAGACGCGTCATTGCATACAAATTGGGAATAAAGGCCAAAAAAGGACAAAAACCTCAGAATTTAGCATGTCAAAAAAAATGGCAAAGAAGGCAATAGTATAGTATGGCGAAAAAAGTCAAATTTTGACCCCTCCTAAAAATGGCTGAAAAC
>NW_024699094.1:0-1708 GCF_008729295.1 Plectropomus leopardus | reverse complement strand
ATTCAAACTTGAAGTCAAGTCAAATTTGACTTGTCCCAAAAACAACTGACTCGTACGCTCCGTGATCCGAATGTGCCTAAATTGTCGCGATAGAAGCTGTGCTAATTCTGCCGCCACCAACACTCATCAAACTCACCGTAACCTGGAAACAAAGTTACAGAAAGTAACAAAGTATATTCAAAAAGTATTTGCAAACCGCACTCGTACTTCAAACTGTGACTGCAGCCCTTGCTGAAAAATCATAAGCGTCATGGCATCGTATATCCTTTGGAAATCATAAAAATGGCAGATTTTATCGTAGGTTACATTAATACTGACACACAGGCCGCGATTTAACACTTCTGTCTTCTCTTCATTTCAGGGCAACATGAGCAGAGGCAACAGTTTATTTTTCCGAAAGCTCCCAGCAGGAAAGATGTACGCAATGGACCAGAAGAGATTTTTTTAAAGCCTCGAGAGAACTGAGCTGAACATAGTTGTGATAATGAAACAAAAAAAAAGAATCAGCATTGCCTGAACTGGAGGTCGGACAGTCGGCACTTAATCCTTTTTTTTTTTTGTATGCACTTGTTTACTATGAGGGTATTTTTTTTCTTGCCATCATGTCAAATAAAAACTCACTAATTTCCAGATAATTATCAGGAGGCTTTGTTTTATTAACACGAATTTACAGATTGAAACAGCGGGGTCGTAAGATAATGACATGGAGCGAAAATGCGATTAAACCCCACATGTAGAAAATCTAGGATCGCTCGTGCTGTCTAACCTGTCCGAATAATGTCATCAATGACCGATGTGACCAATGTAACTTCACGCCAATTCAACAGTCGCCATGATGTCAACCTTTGCAAACGAAAAGCATTAAGTGCTTTTTGTATCTGGAATACTTTAACAGATCTCCGCAGTTTCCCCGGGGTCAATACTGTACGTAACTCATGTGGTTCACTAAAACTTAATTCAGTTTTCAGCAGACTGTTTTTGGCGACTGTGTTCACAGAGTCGGTGGTTTTTACTCTAAATTCTAGCACCGACTGAAACGGTGGCGTCGTAAGATAGTGAGATGGAGAGAAAATGCGATTCAAACTCACATGTAGAAAACCTAGGACAGCTCACGCTGTCTCACCTGTCTGAATAATGTCACGGATGACCAATGTGAAGCCCTCCCCGTGTTTATTTTTTGATATAAATTATTGACCATGACTCCCCTTCATCCACATAATGGCATTTGTTTGAAAACAGCATTTCTGCATGTGGTAATGTCTAATAATTCACGTTAGTGATCGAGTGGGACCTCTTGTCATGTGGTATTGTCTTGATGTGTTAATTATGTCAAAGCTCGCTGCTCGGCGGGCGTCGTGCTAACGAAAAGGACTCGGAGGTGATGTTGTTCAGGAGCATGTATGGATGTACAGACGCATGGAGGCTGGCCTGAGATGACCACTTTCTTTTTGGCGCTCTGAGCAGCCGTGTGCTTGTATCAACTCGTTCTGACTGACCCAAATAAAAACGGCTTTTTTCGACCTTGTCTGTCTTGTAAAGGTGTTTAGTGTAGAGTTTTAGAAGTAGGTGAAACGGTATATGCATTTAGAAACACTCAATGAAAAGATGATCAGGAGTCAAAGTTAATAATTTAGATATTAAAACAGAAACTTCTCCTCTGTCTATTATTTATTAACATTATCTTTTGTTTCAAGGCAATAAAGTAAAA
>NW_024699093.1:0-764 GCF_008729295.1 Plectropomus leopardus | reverse complement strand
TCTTTTTTCCACACTTTTTCATGTAATTTTCCTGTACTTTTTACTAATTTAGCTAATTTTTTGGCTAATTTCTTCTGTCATTGTTTATTCCCTTCCCCCCATTTTTTGTAAATTATAGCCATAATTATCATAATTACAGATTTAAATATGTGTTAGTTATATTTTGCAGCACATTTATCATGTCATTTCCTTATGTTTCTTCTTAACTTTCTTCTTCTTCTTTTTCTTTTTGTTTTTCTTTTTCTTTTTTCCTTCATGTATTTTCAGGTAATTTTCTTTTACTTTTTGCAAATTTTTGGGTCATTTCTTCTGACATTGCTTAATGCCTTCTTCCCATGTTTTTGAAATTATAGCCATAATTATCGTGACTACAGATGTCAATTTATGTTGAAGATAGTTATATTTTTTAGCACCTTGTCCAGGTCATTTGTTATTTTTTAAACTTTATATTTACGTTCGTTATCTTTTTCTTTCTTTTTTCCCCACACTAATCATTAGGTAATTTTCTTGTGCTTTTTACTCATTTATGTTAAAGATAGTTATGTTTGTAAGCACCTTTTCCAGGTAATTCAACTCAGTCAACTTTTAATCTTTTTTCCACACTTTTTTTTAGGTAATTTTCTTGTACTTTAAATTTTTGTTAGTTATATTCTTAAGCACCTTTTCTAGGTCATTTCCTTGGTTTTTGTTTTTGTTTTCTTTTTCCCTTTTTCCACAGTATTTTTCAGGTGATTTTCTTGTACTTTTTACTAATTTTGCTAACT
>NW_024699092.1:0-363 GCF_008729295.1 Plectropomus leopardus | reverse complement strand
ATATTATTTCAACAAATTCCCCAATTTATTTACAACTATTGTACAAGCAACCATCCCCCGTTAACTTACCATCCTATTAAATAAATAAATAACTATCCAAGGTTCATTTACAAACCAAAATATTCCTCAGTGTTGTAAAATCAATAGAAACACCCCAATCTTTCCTCATCCATATACCTGCCAAAATATATTTTTTGTATATTTAAAAAAAAATTTGATTCATGTTCATTAACATTATCACTCATCATCTATACCTGTGTCTCTATATTGTGGTTTCCAAACAACATTAATTTAATTTTGTTAAAATTCAATAATGACTTTTTTATGCTAAACCACTGTTGTAATTTTCTCATTTCTGTTGTG
>NW_024699091.1:0-367 GCF_008729295.1 Plectropomus leopardus | reverse complement strand
TTTCCCAGAAGGTTAAGTTGCTCAAAACTCCAGCCTTGGTTGTTTGAGGAACATGAGAATGGTGTGTGCATTTCTGTTTGTTTTAGGGTGGATGAGGGAAAACAGCTGACAGCAAGGCTGTCAGAACTGACTGAAAGGCTGCTAGGAGTATTTAGTGGCATGAGGGCGATGTCAAAACCTGGCAGCTGGACAGCAGCTAAGGGGCTCTTTCCTGGTGCTCAAAAAGAACAGAAATTCAGACAGTAATATTCATATTTCAGAGTTAGAACTATTTATTGAAACATGTAAGTGCAAACAGCAGCATTTGTAGGCTTTCAACATCAAATGAGCTTCTTTCGATCATCTTTGGCAGTACTCTTACATCATC
>NW_024699090.1:0-205 GCF_008729295.1 Plectropomus leopardus | reverse complement strand
ATCAAGAGCGCTAGCATTCACCTAGGTTCAGGAATGGATACCTGGAATTATTTTGCTGACTCACGAGGGAAGTAGACGTGAAGTTAACAGTGACAACATTTATTACCTCAGCACAATCATATAATACTGCAAGTAATTGGAAAAAATAAAATAAAATATAGAAGCATACAGAATAGAGTTCTTTCAACTGCCAAAAACCCAAAAA
>NW_024699089.1:0-202 GCF_008729295.1 Plectropomus leopardus | reverse complement strand
TCAGGGTGCAGTGGGAGGGGCAGGACAAAGTGTTACTGGCCAAAGAGCTCAGAGTTAATGTGATCACTCAAAAGGGACAAGACACATTTTGTGTGTGTGTGTGTATGTGTGTGTGTAATAGTGGGGACAAAGGAGTGCAGGATGATGAGAGTGGGTGTTTGTCAAGGTGCTAGGGTCTATAATTGTCTGTATATGTGTGTGT
>NW_024699088.1:0-201 GCF_008729295.1 Plectropomus leopardus | reverse complement strand
GGAGTGACTGCTCGCTCAGACAGAAACCGAACTAATGAGCTGAAGTGGAGGCAGTCACCTTAAGCAGACAGGAGGGTGCTTGGTGAGGTCGGAAAAGCAGAAGAGCAGAGAAAGATAATGTAGAAGGAGACAGTGCGGGGAGCCAAAACATCACAAATAAAATCTATTTTCTGATTAAATGTCATTCAGGCCACTGTTAAT
>NW_024699087.1:0-321 GCF_008729295.1 Plectropomus leopardus | reverse complement strand
ATTAACCTTACAGAATAAGAATAAAACTTCCTCTATTTTGCTAACAAACAACTATAGAAGTCTGCTTTTCTTAGGACTGTGTTGGGACGCTGCTATGTCCTTCAAGTCCCACGGGACATCTGTGTGGTTTGATCTGATTGTGATAAACCCATTTAAGACTCGATTTTCCCTGTTCTTGTAATTTTTGTGAGCTTCAGTCACATACTTTTCAATGTGTTGACAACCGTTTGCTTTGTCCATTCCACCCAGCCAGAAGCCTGGTGGTGGTAGCAAATGTGTATGTCAGCTTTCACACCCAGTGACTGCCATAGATGTTGCATA
>NW_024699086.1:0-202 GCF_008729295.1 Plectropomus leopardus | reverse complement strand
TTTAGAACTTGACATTCCAATAAAGTGTTTTATTTTGTCTTACAATTAAAAGCAAATATGTAAACTTTTTATTAGGGATGACACAGTTACCAGTTTCATGATAAACTGCAGTAAAGTCTGGACACTTAGTATTATAGTTAGCAATTTTTACCATTTTTTTTGATTGCAGCACTTAAAAAGCTCACAGTAAATACTGTCCAGC
>NW_024699085.1:0-337 GCF_008729295.1 Plectropomus leopardus | reverse complement strand
CGAGGACCAATCAGAGCACAGAGAGACGGCCGAGGACCAATCAGAGCGCAGCAGAAGAGGGACAGTACATCATGTGAGGATCCAACATGTGGAGCAGAAAGTCACACAAACATCTGACAGTTTCGTTTTGATCAAATATCCAACAAAACTTTGAGTGGGGGACACAATGACAGGAGGCCAGGGGCCACTCACGTGTTTCTAGGATTTAAAGACATTTCACAGATTTTAGGATACTTTTCTGATTATTGGACACTTCTAGGATTTTGGGACATTTTAAGGATTTGCGGCATGTTGGCGTGGTGAGTGGGGTCATGTGATTGGACGTTGGCGTGGTGAG
>NW_024699084.1:0-486 GCF_008729295.1 Plectropomus leopardus | reverse complement strand
TTCAATAACATTACATATTTGAAAAGACAATGTGTTAACATTGTTTTATTCTTTTTGTTTGTTTGTGTTGCATTTTGTTTGTTTGTTTTTGAAAAAACTTTTCACAAAACTGATGTTATGTGTATCTATATCTCTACACACTTTTCAAATTCTCATTTAAATCAAATGTTCTGAAATGTATTCCTATCTTAGGAGAACCATCACTATCTCCAAAGACCTTGGCAAAGTCTGATGGGGATTGCCAGTTCTCCAAACCAAAGACAGGAAATAACAAAAACATAAAGCAAAGAGGTCTAAAATACATCAGAAGAGACAAGGGGGTCCAGCACCAAGGACAGAGACACACATAGCACAATTTGCAGTGTTCCTTTACATAATAAAAACAACACGTATGCAACCAGATCAAGAAACACAGACAATGAAAAAGAAAGGGTCAGAAAAATTGCGAAAAATTCCAAATAACTGCAGTACAGATATTAAAGAAGA
>NW_024699083.1:0-1226 GCF_008729295.1 Plectropomus leopardus | reverse complement strand
GCATTTTCGGTCACGTTTTCGACATGCTATATCATGATGTTTTTGGATGTTTCTGCAACTTTCTGTGCTATGGTGTGTCTCGGCAAGCTATTTAAAGTGGTTTTAAAATGTTTTCAGCTGTTTTTGGAACGGGTCAAATTTTGACGTTTTTGCCTTACTATAGCCTTGCATTTTCGTTGATTTTTTTCGTCATGCGATATGGTGTTTTTGGGAAGGGTCAAATGTTGACATTTTTGCATTACTAAAATAAGATAAGATAAAACTTTATTGATCTCATACCGGGGAAATTCACTCGTCACAGCAGTTCCAAAAATAATTTAAAAATATACACATATACCGAAAATATACAATATAAATTACTAAATACACACAAGACTTTTTATAGTATATACACCCATCACTTGTGCATACATATAGGAGAATTATGGATGTAAATGCACAGAATATTAGCAGCAGATATTGCATAGAGATAAAAACAGTGTAAACATACAGTATTGCACGAGGTAGGAAAGTAAAGAGTTATACAGCAGACATAACAGTTCTACATCAAGTCATGCTGTTGAAGAGTCTGACAGCTGATGGGATGACAGACCTGCAGTAGCGTTCGCTCTTGTTCTGTGGGTGAAACAGCCTGCTGCTGAACGAGCTGCTCAGTGGGCGCACAGTCTCATGAAGGGGATGAGAGGTGTTGTCCATGATAGATGTAAGCTTGGTTACCATCCTCCTTTCACCCACCTCCTCGATGGTCTTCAGAGGACAAAACAGGACCGAGATGGCCCTCCTCACAGGTTTGTTCAGTCTTTACCTGTCCCTCTCAGTGCTTCCACAGCCCGAGCGGACCAATGCGTAGAGGATGGCGAACGCTACCACAGTGTCATAGAAAGTCCTTGGCCATATCCTACAAATGCCAAAAGATCTCAGTCTCCTCAGCAGGTGAAGACGACTTTTGCCAATTTTGACATTTTTGCCTTACTATAGCCTTGCATTTTCGGTCAATTTTTTGACACGTCATATTATGGTGTTTCTGGCAGTTTTTGCAACTTTCTATGCTATGGCGTGTCTCGGAACGTTATTTCAGGTGGTTTTAAACTGTTTTCACCTGTTTTTGGGAGGGGTCAAATTTTGACGTTTTTGCCTTACTATAGCCTTGCATTTTGGGTCATTTTTTTCGACATGCTCTATCATGATGTTTTTGGACGTTTCTGCAACTTTCTATGCTATGGCGT
>NW_024699082.1:0-448 GCF_008729295.1 Plectropomus leopardus | reverse complement strand
TTTGTTTTGTTTTTTTACCTCAATAACAACAGTGATTATAATACAAAATAATTATGCTTGCAGTACATGGAGCATTGGTATGGAGAACAAAAAATAACATAAGTATAACTAAATAAATGAATAAATAAATGTAAAAAATAAATAATTAAATACACGAATAAATGAAAAACCAAGGGCATTTTGGTAATAAAAAAGGCTATTTCTGTATTTTTCCATTTATTTATTTACACATATATTTATTTATTCTTTTATTTCTATACTTATACATTTATTTATTTCTGTGTCAGTGTCACACAGAAATGTAAATATGCTAATTGGGTGAGCAGGACTACGTCAGTCGATGTGATTGGATCGGATCGACTAGTGCTGCCTTGATTTGGCTGGCTCTCACGTTAGCCTTTAGCTTGCTATTAGCAACGGATAGTTTTGTGCGGGCTATTGCTGCTGA
>NW_024699081.1:0-317 GCF_008729295.1 Plectropomus leopardus | reverse complement strand
AGTCGCAGCTTACGCTCAGGCTTGTAATGAGGCTTCTGTCTGCGTTGCATGGAGGACTCCAGAAATCTGTCGTAAGTTAACACATTTACCTCCATATCACACTGAGTTTTTTTTTAGGCTTTTTGGCATTTAGCACCCAATGTTTCTTAAGAGCCCAGCATTTAGACATTTAGAGATTTATCATGCTACGTATGTAAGTATGGTTTGCTATTCGTTTATTTATTTGCACGACATCTATTCCACCCTGTTTATTTTTTATGACGAGTTTAACTTTAAAACGGAACCAAATGCTATTGAAGTATATTATATTATATTAT
>NW_024699080.1:0-244 GCF_008729295.1 Plectropomus leopardus | reverse complement strand
GCAGACTATTTAACATCAGATTTTTCCAGCCTGAAAATTAATTTTAAGCCAGATTGAAGGAAAAACTTCATTTTTCTGTGTATGTGTGGTCTTGTTGAAATTCACAAGGAAGCAAAGTGAATTTTTAAAAAAATGGATTTTAAGGCATCCAAAGGCTGACTGAACCGGATCTAAAGATCCCTGGATAAGAAAAAGCGGACTTACCCTCCCGTGGCTTCACCTGCTCTCCTCACACCACGAACAC
>NW_024699079.1:0-358 GCF_008729295.1 Plectropomus leopardus | reverse complement strand
AAGGCAGATGGATAATCATGGACCTAACTATTGATAATTTGAACATACAGTTAATCAACTTATATGGCCCTAATGATGATAATGCAGTTTTTTTTGAAAATATTTTCAATCAAGTTAATACAGAGAAATCACATGTCATCATAACAGGAGATTTTAATACTGTTCTGAACATAAAAATGGACAGAGCCGGTACAACTACTATTAATAACCACCCACAAGCTTTAATTGAAATAGAAGAGTCGAAAGCATCATTAGATTTAGTGGATATATGGAGGTTTCGGAACCCAGGGTCCATAAGATATTCCTGGCGTAGAGGGAAGCAGGCTAGCCGACTTGATTATTTCCTTATATCCTTTTC
>NW_024699078.1:0-370 GCF_008729295.1 Plectropomus leopardus | reverse complement strand
CTCTCTCACTCATAAATAACAAAAAAGCAACACATTTTTAGATTATTTCAAAAAACGTATTTGTTGAAACTCCTGATGTAATGTGAATACTGTATGTATTATCTTTATTACTGTCTGTGTCCTTTTATTAAATAACATTTCAAATATTTCATTGGTTTATATGCTGATATTACATTTATTATTATTTATTATCTTCAGTGTAGAATGTCATTTTTTCGCTCTCATGAATGTTTTTTTGTTCTTGTTTGTCTGAATTATTTTGTTCATTTCTTCTGTTAAATTAAGCTTAAAAATACCTCATACTTCCTCAGAATATTTTTTAAAATTTATTTTGACATATTTTAAATAATTGTACCATGACTTATGATTT
>NW_024699077.1:0-216 GCF_008729295.1 Plectropomus leopardus | reverse complement strand
ATATATATTTATTTTTTTATTAATATCTAATATATCCCCGCAGCTATTTTGCAGATCTTTTTTCGTCACCTTTTACTAATTTTTTGCAGTCCATGAACATTTCTTGCCAAGTTGCTCATTTAGGTTTTTTCCACATTTTTGAAAAAAATCTAACAAGTTTGGTCACATTTGAAAAGTTTCAATGCTGCAGCACAAGAAAACCGATGCTGATCCAGG
>NW_024699076.1:0-346 GCF_008729295.1 Plectropomus leopardus | reverse complement strand
TGTTCAAAGCAGGCCCGGTCGCCCGAATACTGCAGGTAGGAATAATGGAATAGGACTCCGGTTCTACTTTGTGGGTTTTCTCTCTCTGAACTGGGGCCATGATTTGTTGCATTGTGCTCTACGTACTTTGCATATTTATTTTACAATAAAAAAAAACATTTGTTTGTTTTAGGTTGTTTTTGTTTTCTTTGTTTTCAGATGTCTTTTATGTCATTGAAGGCAAAATTCTAACATTCAAATCACTGTTTTGCTTGACAGACTCCCTTTCACAAAAATGCATTTTTCTCAGCTTTCTAGAAAAAAAATGCTCTTTTTGATGAAACTAGCCTCTATTCAAGTTCAGATA
>NW_024699075.1:0-291 GCF_008729295.1 Plectropomus leopardus | reverse complement strand
GCTTCTGAAGAGAGGCCATAACCATCTTTGGCCTCAACAAATACTTCATATTTTGACCCCTCTTCATAATCGATGTCACCTGTCACACTGATTTCTCCAGTTTGCTCATCCAGTGAAAAAAGCTTCTGTGATTTATCAGACAGTCGGCTAAATTCATATGTAAGTTCTCCGTTTACACCTTCATCTGCATCTGATGCTCTTACAGTTATAACTGGAGTTTTCATGGGTGAGTTTTCCGGTAACGTGGCTGTATATACGGCCTCGGTGAAAACTGGGGCGTTATCATTAGCA
>NW_024699074.1:0-212 GCF_008729295.1 Plectropomus leopardus | reverse complement strand
GTGTGTGTGTGTGTGTGTGTGTGTGTGTGTGTGTGTGTGTGTGTGTGATCAGGGTAACCACTAATTTTTATGGACAAAATTTTAAAACTTTTCCATTACTTTTCTGCTACCTATGATGAGATTTTCATTTCAGAAAAGCCTTCGAGTGAAGTTATGTTAATTTCTCACACACACACACACACACACACACACACACACACACACACACACAC
>NW_024699073.1:0-471 GCF_008729295.1 Plectropomus leopardus | reverse complement strand
CATGGACAGCTCCATACCTAGCCAACACATGCAAACACACTAGGCTATGCAGCAAATAGCACTGTCCGTGGTTCTGAAACACGGACCCCTCCCCTGCTGAGTCTTTAAACCTTTCTTTTAACCTTAGGTACATATTCTCTTTTTAGTAGGAGCTTGATGAGATCAAGGTGGTCTGGAACAGCCACCGCATTTGGCCAACAAGGAATCACAATGTACCTGGTGGGATTCCTGAAGTGATGTACACTGTGCCACAGCTCTGGGGTTCTGAGGACTTCATTGTTCCACATAATGATCTTGATGTCTGCAAAGAGGCATGCAAATTCCTCTCAGTTGTCCCATGCGACGAAGATATATTTGACTTGTGTAATACGATCATGTCAGAGATGGGCCTTACTTTTCCCAAGGACATATCTCAAGCTAAAGAGTTTTACTTGACAGTTCGGGAGGCTCTTCGAACCCTCATCTTTAACT
>NW_024699072.1:0-1206 GCF_008729295.1 Plectropomus leopardus | reverse complement strand
GTTTCACTCTTCTTGAGGCATCTGGCACCGGGCTGCCGGTGCCCTCTACTGCTTAACATTGACGCCTGCAGCGGTTCGCTTTTGCTGGGGTGTCTGGCTTTGGGATGCCATTTCCCCCAGCTGTGCACGCTCGGCAACCAAACCACCCTTGTTCTCGCTGGGGCTTCTGGCACCGGGGTGCTGCTGCCCCCAGTTGTACGTTCACAGTGACTTTGACAGTTCGCTCTCGTTGGAGCTTCTGGCACCGAGATGCCGCGCCCCCGGCCGTACGACCTCGCCCACTGCGCCGTTTCCCTCTTCTTGAGGCATCTGGCACCAGGCTGCCAGTGCTCTCTACTGCTTAACATCGACGCCTGCAGTGGTTCGCTTTTGCTGGGGAGTCTGGCATTGGGATGCCATTGCCCCCGGCTGTGCACGCTCGGCAACCAAACCACTTAGCTCTCTCTGGGGCATCTGGCACCGGGGTGCCGCTGCCCCCAGTTGTACGTCCAGTGACTTCGACAGTTCGCTCTCGTTGGGGCATCTGGCACCGAGATGTCGGGAGCCCCCAGATGTACGACATCGGCTACTGCACCGGTTCACTCTCCTTGGGGCTTTTGGCACCGGGCTGCCAGTGCCCTCTACTGCTTACCCTCGAAGCCTGCATCTGCATTGTTCCCCAGGGGAGGGCTTCCTTTCTCATCTGTTGCCTGTCGCTTCTTCCGTCCCGTCGCTCATGGCCTAGCGCCGAGCTCTGGTTCTGGCTCCGTCTGCTTGGCGATTGGAACGAATCTCCTTCTTTGAGACGATCACCTGTCTCATCCTCAGGACGTCAACCTTTTCGATGACATGGCTCCATCTGCCGTTTTGGGGGTTTTTTTACGATGGAAGATGGTTCGTAGGCAAATGGCCCCAAGAGTTGGAAGGAGACTGCCAGGTCACTTTATCTGCTCTCTTTGAGATCTACCCCATCATCGTCGCCACCATGTTATGGGGCCGTGAATGGAGTCGCCTTTCTGTCCTCATCTACTCAGACAATCTCGCACTAGTTTGACATCATAAATAAAGAAGTTCAGAGGCTTGGCTCCTCATGTAGACGCACACCCGACTCCGGTTCCTCCATATTCGACCTTGCCTTTCAACATCTAAACCCAGCTTTCATGCCCCTGATCTGGAATCTCAGAACACCATCATCAATAGCCTGTCCCCATGCAACTCTCTCTCCAT
>NW_024699071.1:0-228 GCF_008729295.1 Plectropomus leopardus | reverse complement strand
CCAGAACTCGCAAAACAATTTTAGAAAAAAACAAAGAGTTGGGTGGGTTAGCCTTACCTAAGTTTTTATTTTATTATTGGGCTGCAAATATTTAACTATACTGTACTGGCGTGGCACAGTAAATCAGCCCCCATCGTGGCTGCCGATTGAAGAGGTGTCATGCAGTTCTTCCTCCCTTGTGTCCCTTTTGTGTCTCCCCCTGACACTAGAATCATCAAAACACTCCAG
>NW_024699070.1:0-490 GCF_008729295.1 Plectropomus leopardus | reverse complement strand
GATTTGTTATGAAATTTTGACGAGAAACTTCTATCAGGGCCTCAAAGGCCTCCTCCCAAAATGTTCTCAGTTTAGGGCGTGTCCAAAAATATGTGGTCTTTAGTGTATTCTTTGAATGTGTTGAGCCAATTTTAGCCACTTTATCTGACATTTCTTCCCATATGTCTTGTGGTATATGTTAAATTCCTTTTTTGAGTTTTTTTTCTTGTTGCACTTCATTAAATATAATGCTGTTGTAGGTCCATAATTGCTGTCACTTACACCAAAAAAGAATTCCTGTTCAGTGATAAGTGGTCATTTATGGCATCTTCAGAATGTTGTTTCTTTGTGGTTTGGAAAGCGGCTCACGTGAGTTGTGTTAATCTATTATTAGCAATTATTATTGCATATTTCTTTCAGCTAGTGCTCACGTGTCATTAAGAGATGTTTCCCTAACTGCACCCTTGTAAACGTGACCTTCATTTTTAGCAGGAATCCAAGTGACCTAAAA
>NW_024699069.1:0-205 GCF_008729295.1 Plectropomus leopardus | reverse complement strand
TTTCCTAAACAAAAGCAGAGAATGCTCAGACACTGGGCAAAAAAAAAAAAAAAAAATTTTTTAGTCATTTAGTCTATCACTGAGATGTGCTGCTCCCATTAAAACAGGTAAGAAAAATATCAATAAATGAGTTGAAATCGTTTCCTGGATTAAAAAAAAAAAAAAAAGAACAAGATAAAATACAATATTTTTCAAGAATACTGAT
>NW_024699068.1:0-528 GCF_008729295.1 Plectropomus leopardus | reverse complement strand
ATTTCAGGTCAATTCAGTTTCAAATTTCTAGCTTTTATTTTCAGACAACTTTAGAACTTGCAAAGGTGAGTTGTCTAACTCAAATCTTTTGACCAGAAATCGATTGAAAGACACTAAGTCTTCACTCAAAGAAACATGATTGGCTTTTTCAATTATTATTAAACTCAACACAAATAAATTAAGTTTGTTAATGGAACCACTACTCAACAAATACTGAAACACATGACAATACATTCTGCATAAAGTATCAGTTTGGAGAAGCTGGTAACGTCCAGAGTTCTTTTTGTTTTTTTTCCTCTCATATTTGTGGTTTCAACTCAGTCATTTTTACAGCTGCAGTTGTGTATTTCTGTGAGTGACTATCAGGTGATCATGTGACCAATATTGGTTATTTTGCAGATTTTTCATTCTTGTCCCTTGCCACAACAAATTCAATGTTTCAAGAAATTTATTAGTATATGCATTAACATGCCATCAGTCATTTCCATACAATGAAAAACTTACACCCTAGCTGCTCTCCAATACAGT
>NW_024699067.1:0-313 GCF_008729295.1 Plectropomus leopardus | reverse complement strand
ATCAGAGGTGTAATATATAATACTTCGTGTCATTATGGAAGTATTTTCCTTAAGTTTTTATATTTCTATCAACTTTTACTTTTACTCTATGACATTAACTAAATAAAATACATGCTTTTGATCCACTATATTTCCCCTAGGTATTTCAGTTATTTACAACAAAATTGGGAAAGAGGGGAAGGAAGGAGGTGACAGACAAAGCAGGGAATGGGAGGGGAGGAAAAACTGGATTTTGCTCTTTGAATCATTTAAATCGTAAAAAAAGACCTAGTTTCTCTTAAAGTTTAATGTATGCTCTTTTTTTAGGTGGTGT
>NW_024699066.1:0-399 GCF_008729295.1 Plectropomus leopardus | reverse complement strand
TCAAATGATAAGAAACTACTAAATGAAAACATTTCAGTCTTTGAGGAACATTCAGAAACTTTTAGCGTGAGCTAATGATTATTCATTAGTAACACTCCCCATGCAGTGTGTTGTCAGAGAAAGGGTGACCTACCAGCAGCTCCTGCTTGCCCTTTGACCCCTGCACGGAGAAGTTGACCACCGATCGAACCATCACCACCAACACACTGAGCACAAATACCACCAGCTCCTGTCTGTTTTCCTGCAACACGCCCCGACTGATGTAGTAGATGCAGAACACTGGAGGGGACAGATCACACAATGCTCACATACAACAAGATTCACTACATCACAATAATATAGGCTTCATATAGCTACACTTTCACATTTGCGCGTACATTTTTATGATCTACTAATTTC
>NW_024699065.1:0-650 GCF_008729295.1 Plectropomus leopardus | reverse complement strand
AACGTCCTGATGAAGGCCATAGCATTAACACATGCAAAAAGGGCCAAAAACATCAAAATATAGCATGTTGAAAAACTGACCAGAAAAGCAAGGCTATAGTATGGCAAAAATGTCAAAAAAAATGGCATGTCCCCAAAACAGCAAAAAACACCTCAAAACAGCATAAATGGTGTGCTGAGAAAGGCCATAGCATTAACACATGCAAATATGGCCAAAAACACCATAATATAGCAAGTTGAAAAACTGACCAGAAAAGCAAGGCTATAGTATGGCAAAAATGTCATGAAATGACATTCCCCAAAAACAGCTAAAAACACTCTAAAGCAGCATAAAATAACCTGCTGGGACACACCATCGCACTAAAATGTGCATATATGGCCAAAAACACCATAATATAGCATGTTAAAAAACTGACAAAAAAAGCAAGGCTATAGTATGGCAAAAATGTGAAAAAAATGGCATGTCCCCAAAACAGCAAAAAACACCTCAAAACAGCATAAAACAGTGTGCTGAGAAAGGCCAAAGCATTAACAAATGCAAAAGGTCCAAAAACACCATAATATAGCAAGTTGAAAAACTGACCAGAAAAGCAAGGCTATAGTATGGCAAAAATGTCAAAGAATGGCATGTCCCAAAAACAGCAAAAAAAA
>NW_024699064.1:0-215 GCF_008729295.1 Plectropomus leopardus | reverse complement strand
CGTCTAACTGTACCTCCATCCTGTTTCAGCACCACGGACAGCACCGCACCAACACTCCACCTTTAAAACAGCCACAGGCGAGCGTCATCATTTAACCCTCTAACAGCAAAAATGACCACTTGCCTGTGCATAACAGTAATCAAATGCCAAAAATATGTAGACACCCCAAAAAAAAAAAACATGACACCACATAACAGCAGATATTGCATTAATTA
>NW_024699063.1:0-499 GCF_008729295.1 Plectropomus leopardus | reverse complement strand
CCACTCTACATGATAAGTACTTTTGATAGTTTAAATAGCTACATTTTGATATAAATACTTACTTATTCTTCTATTTAAGTAATGCAGAGCAGCAGTTTTTTGCACTGTGGTATTGCTACCTTTACTCAAAAAATATCTGAGCACTTCCTCCACCTGTTTACTTTAAAAAATGTTTGACTGTACATTATAAATTGTACAAAAATGTAACACTTTTGTCACATTATTTTTTAAATCCATGGAAGGGAGCACTTCCATCCACCTGACAGGTGTGGCACATAAAGATGCTGATTAAACAGCATCATTACTACACAGGTGTGCCTGGGAATGCTCACATGGTTAAGTGATTAACCTAAAATTAAATATTGTTGTATAGCCATGTCTTGCAATGTGTTTCGTAAATAAAATAAAAATATAAGAAACCTTTCTCGGAAGAAGAGGGCTAATTCAGGACGTTTCTGAATCCTCTATCCATCTGTTGACTGACTAAGTGAGGTTGACT
>NW_024699062.1:0-369 GCF_008729295.1 Plectropomus leopardus | reverse complement strand
AAAAACTCGTCCCTGTGATGATTTTCTTCTGTTCAAAGTGACAGAGCTGAAACACTCATGTGAACACAGTTTAAACCTTTGTCATCTGTCTCTTTCACTTCCTTTTCACTACATGTAAAATAAACGAAGCATGAACACAAAGATTAACTGCTTTTACTGATAAAATCATGTTTGCGTTTAACAGGAATCAACAACAGAATTTAGTAAAAAAAATTATTTGATATTTTTAAAAATAAAATAGAGTAAAATAAGTCAAAAGAAAATTTAAAAAAACCATGTTTCTTTTAAAAATGTTTACGCAGAAAGAAAGGTATCTAAAAATAATCAAAAACAGAATTTAGCTAAATACATCATTTCATACTTTAAAGA
>NW_024699061.1:0-1021 GCF_008729295.1 Plectropomus leopardus | reverse complement strand
CTTGGAACACTTACATGTTGATTTTTTATGAGACCAAAGAAAAAGAAACATTTAAAGCAAGGAAAGAGGTTCATTTTTGAACCTTTCATACCAGTCAAGTTTTACTTACACTTTACAATCATATCTGTTCAAACATGGATGCGTTTACACACATCTCTCCCCCAGCAGCACAGAAGGTATAAACAATCAGCAGTTTTTAGGTGGACACCCAGGATAGTGTCCTCAATTTAGTATCTGACCAAATGTCTCCCCCTCTGTTCCTCAGTTATGACGTTGAGTAATGACCAAAGAAGTGTTTTTGCAGAACATTATGAAATCAAAGTGAAGTTTACCTATGACCTTTTGGATATAATATTAGTACTTCATCATTTTACCCTATTAGACGGTTTTGTGAGATCACAGTGATCTTGACCTCTTACCAACAAAATTCTAATTGGTTGAGTCCAAGTGAATGTTTGTGTAAAATTTAAAAAAAAATCCTCAAGCTGTTCTTGACATATCACATTCATGGACAGAAAGACAACCCAAAAAACACAATGTCAGCACTGAGGCATAAAAAGGCCTACATTACTGAAATAGTGGTATGACATGGAAGTAATACTAAATGTTACCATGGAGTTAATTACATGAAATTGAGAAGGATAAAGTAAAGTATCATTAGGATATTAAAAAAACAAACACCATTTGGTGTCCTTTATGAAAGAGCTACACCTTCAGCATTTTCACCTCTTCAACAACATGGTTACCTGGTGCTACACTGGAAGCCAGATGACGTCACCAGCACTAATAAAAGTCAGGGGGGAGTTTGTCCTGATGGTAATCTATCAGTGTGTGTACACCTAAGTCTAATCAGTCAGAGTAACACTTGTGTAATTGAACTGTAAGGGCTTAATTGACAGGAGTTTAGGTTTCTATTTATTTAATCTATATGATAAAACTGGAAAACGGTATTTTTCTGCATGGCCTTATTTGTTTAATCATCTGTCAGAAGTCTGAGGATTTATTTGTTCTGCAAAGGGAC
>NW_024699060.1:0-348 GCF_008729295.1 Plectropomus leopardus | reverse complement strand
AAATCAGTGATGACTTTACAGTCATTGTAATTAGTGCAGTATATCTTACTATATATGGAAGTTTATCAGCCCTCTGAAAACTGAGCAAATTGACTTGATATTTTTCAAAACCATGAGAAGGGGAGGATGGGCAACTTAACAAGAAATGACCCAAAAATGACAGTTAGTAAAAAGTACGGGAAATTACCTGATAGTAAGAAAAAATCTTAAAAACAAACAAAAAATAGAAAATGACCTTAAGAAAAAAATCTCTAATAAATGAAATAATTTTTTTTCTGTGATATAATTTTAAATCTGCAATTAACAGAACTGTAACATTTTCCCTCATTTTTAGATAAGATCTAATAC
>NW_024699059.1:0-349 GCF_008729295.1 Plectropomus leopardus | reverse complement strand
TAGTCCGGCAGAGCTCGTGTTTGCGCACACGATGCGGGGCCCTCTCAAGCTCCTGCAGGAGAAGCGGCTGGGTGATAGTGAGCCGCAGAATCTGGTTGCTTATGTGTGCACCTTTCTTTTTAAGCTTCATCGTGTCTGTGAGTTGGCTAAGCAGAACATGTCCGCTGCACAAGCGAAAATGAAGTCCTGGTATGATGCAGATGTGAAAAGTCACAGTTTCAGTCCTGGGGACAAAGATTTGGTTTTGTTGCCCATTCCCGGTTCGTCTCTGCAAGCACGACACAGCGGGTCTCATGTTGTTCAGGAGAGGGTGAATGACCGTGACTCAGAGCGAAGTCGGCTTTGTCAT
>NW_024699058.1:0-292 GCF_008729295.1 Plectropomus leopardus | reverse complement strand
TCTTAAAAATTATAATAAATCTGGAAAAATACATATTTTTTTACATAAAAGTATTATATTTACAGCACAAACACAAACACAAACATGAATCCATTCATAAATTCACACAACACAATCCTCTCAGTGTTGTTCCAGTTTTAGTGCATGCGTTGCTTTTTTGTTTGGAGGGGGGGGGGCACGAAATAAAACTGGCACACAGAGAAGATTGTGTTTGAGTCCTAACTTTGACATTTCAGGACAGATTTTAAGGACACAGTTCCTCTCAGAGGGCCCCCCTCACTCAGAGCCTTTT
>NW_024699057.1:0-390 GCF_008729295.1 Plectropomus leopardus | reverse complement strand
TCTGCTGCCTGATGCTGGGATCAATGACTTTGACTGAGCACACGCTCATCACCCCATCACACACGTGAGGAATAGGCCTAACAAATATAGTAAAAATAGTCAAAATATGCAAACTAAGAAGAATGTTTTGCTTTTGTTTTGGTTTTTTCTGTGTTATTTCCCCATTATTTGTGTTAAGCCAAGTGTAGCAGGTGGATTGCCCTTATCTGTTTATTCATTTACATTTTTACCACTTAACTGATTTAATTTTTCTGGCACCTTTTTTTATCAAAAAGGTGCCATCTTATAAAATAATAGTGAAAAAATACAGTGAGTTTCATGGCACTTGAAATAAACTCAACAGTAATCTGGCTGCTGTCCAGATGTAGCCGAGTCATTTGACACGTGCCT
>NW_024699056.1:0-530 GCF_008729295.1 Plectropomus leopardus | reverse complement strand
ATTATATTTGATTATATTTTATCAGTGACCTGATCAGCAATTACGACCTGATCAGCAATTTAGGATCCTCATTGAGTGTGTATCCTTTTCTGGAGCATAGGTTTATTGTATTTTAGTTAAAGCTTGCTGAAAAGCTAACGCTACACTGCAATGCTTGCTTGAAGTTGATAGAAGATGGTCAAGAAGTATCGATATCTGAACATCTGAAATCCTGTTAAAAAGCTGACATTTGTTCGGAGATGGTGAAGAAATAGGAGCTGAAGTGTGTAAAGACGTCTGATTAGTTTGACTGTGGTTGAAATATTGAATAATAGAGAAAATACACAGAACAGTGTCTTAAATGTGTTGGTGTAGGTTCACACTGCTCACAGAGCAGCAGGTTGTTTGTCTGAACGGCGTGTCAGATCTCGTGTGTGCGTGTCTGTGTCACAGGTTACCGTGGCAACAGTCACCGCCGGCTGAGGTGTCGGATCTGCCCGTTAATGTCAGAGATTTGAGGTGAACAGCCGCTCTCAAACAAGTGGCCCTCA
>NW_024699055.1:0-334 GCF_008729295.1 Plectropomus leopardus | reverse complement strand
AAAGCTGTTTTGAGGTGTTTTTAACTGTTATTGCGACGTGTCAAATTTTGACAGTTTTGCCATACTATAGCCTTGCTGTTTCGGTCATTTTTTTGACATGCTATATTATGGTGCTTTAGGCCATATTTGCAAATTTTAATGCTATGGCGTGTCTAAGCACACTATTCTGCGCAGTTTAGAGGTGTTTTTAACTGTTTTTGCGACGTGTCAAATTTTGACAATTTTGCCATACTATAGCCTTGCTATTTCGGTCAATTTTGCAACATGCTATATTATGGTGTTTTTGGCCATATTTGCAGGTTTTAATGCTATGGCGTGTCTCAGCACGCTATTT
>NW_024699054.1:0-213 GCF_008729295.1 Plectropomus leopardus | reverse complement strand
CAAGAGCGCTTCGGACTTATATTCACATAAGTGTTACAAGAAATAAATTCTGGGCGTGTCTGCCTTAAAAAATCGCAAACCTGGGAGTATAAATAGGCGTATCACACCATCTGTCAACCCACTCTCAACAGAAGATCTAAATAACAAGGAAAACTTCAAGCAGTTAAATATTGAATTGAATCATAAACAATTCTGCGTCTGCCTTAAAACATC
>NW_024699053.1:0-207 GCF_008729295.1 Plectropomus leopardus | reverse complement strand
TTTCCAAATTTTAGATACATTTGTTACGATATGGACAACTATCCCAGTTTTATATACAACCCAATACAACTACCTCAAATCATATGTAACTTTACAACAGCTTTGACTTTTGGAGTCACACAGGTCACAAACAGCCCAGCTGAAAGTCTGTTTGTTTGACCCATCCACCACCGCTCCCAGCAGCCTCAAACAGATGCCAAAAGGCTG
>NW_024699052.1:0-720 GCF_008729295.1 Plectropomus leopardus | reverse complement strand
CTTTGAATCCTGAGCAAAGTGGTGCATTTTTGTTCAAAAACATGGCGAAAAAAAGGAATTAGCATCTTGGTGAGAGATGTCCTGTAAATTGCAAGGAATTAATAGATTTAGAAAGGACTATTTTTAAGAAAGCTAGGTGTCATGGTTCCTGCATCCTCCTCCCCCTCACTGCCAGTAAATTTCCACTCACCTTCCTCTGACCTGCTCTCCCTGCAAGCCCCTCCCACTGCTGCAGCCTGCTCTCCCCACAGCTGCAGCTCATCAGCAATCAACCCTGTATTTAAGACACTCCAGCCCACACACTCATTGCCAGATCGTCCTCTGCAGCATGCATGTCTTTCCAGCACTCTCCAAACAGATCATCCGTTGTCGACTCTGCCTGTCCCCGACCTGCTCTCCTCGCCTGACTCCTCGTGAACCTACCTGCCTTCTGTCCCCGACCACGTGCTCAGTTTCGGCATTCCGGAAATCTGACGGATTCCCGGTTCCGGCTCTCCTCCGGATGTTTCCATGGAGACCTGCATCAAAGACTCTCTGGCTTCTGGCATCATCCGGCCTTCCTCGTCTCCGGCCGGGGCAGGGTTCTTCTTTGTGGTGAAGAAGGATGGCTCTCTCTGGCCCTGCATTGATTACAAGGGCCTGAATGACATTACGGTTAAGAACCGTTATCCTTTCCCTCTCATCGCCTCTGCCTTTGAACTTTTGCAAGGTGCCACCATT
>NW_024699051.1:0-242 GCF_008729295.1 Plectropomus leopardus | reverse complement strand
GCATTGTGTCTTTTCAAAATAAACTTCTGTCTTCACAGGATATGTAAAGTTTCTGCTCGTTAAAGGCTTTTATAACTTAGAACATTGGTTAAAAAAAGTTTTTTTAGGTTTGCTTCCTTAGGTTTATGTAACAAAAGTACAAGATTAGGAGCATTTAGCTGCTGAAAAGTTAGATATTTCCTTTAAGAATGGGTAGAGACCTGACCCTAACAGAGCTAAAAGAGTGAATATTAGACTTACAC
>NW_024699050.1:0-2367 GCF_008729295.1 Plectropomus leopardus | reverse complement strand
CATATAATAATAGATGATTCATATTTGTTTTTGTTTTTTTCCTTTTATTATTATTATTATTATTTTCTTATTTTCACTGGTTTTTTTTAATTACTTGCTTTTTTTTTTTTTTACTAAATCAGTCTTGTTTCAAAGGGTTAATGGGGCTGAACACGAGATTAAGGCCCCCAAAAAAGGCACTCAACACGGCCTCCAGAAAGTCATGTTACAGTGTAAACAGTGCTAGTTAATAATATCAAGACAGCTTGAATAAATTTAATAAATCAAGCCTTTTCCTAAAAGTTTTCTCATTAATACAATCTGACAAGTTTTTGCATGTTGCTTCTCTATAATAAATAATCTGCTGATGTGCTGTATGTTTCAGACAAAAAACAGTGTTCATATTACATAAGCAGACGAAGAGAGAAGACCAACAACTCGATTGATTAATTATTTTGAATAAATCTTAAAATAATACTGTCGGCATGCATGAAAACACAGAAACTTATATCTCTCAGTACAGCAACACGGCCAGTCAGATATAACAAATACGATATTTGACAATAAATAATCATGCAGCATATTTTAATTGTAATATTGTAAAACAGCACAGAGAACATCGAGGCTTGTTGAGCTATCTGTACAATAATACAACAGACAAATATTATACAGAAGTGTAATGAGGAACATTTTTTTAGTTTGTCTGGGTAAATATCTCAGAACGCCGAGAAACGTTTTCATTGAAGAATGAAACTCAACTAATCTGTATTAACTAGATAATTTACATCATCTTGTTAATGGAGAAACGTAAAAGCAGATTTTTTTCCATCAAATTCTGTCTCATAATTAATTTAGAAAAACTGCTTTTTTTGTTTTGTTTGTTTTCGACACTGTTTAGGTTGATGAAATTGACACTTTTGGGACCTTGCGTCACCCAAAGGAAGTTTCTGGGGATGTTGATGGTTCATAATTTTCAGTTGGCTTTTCCTCTTCGTCCTCTTCGTCTTCAGTGTGACGTCTCCACGCTGCTGACCGTGTTTACCACCTGGATGACGTGCACCTTGTTGACCTCCCTCCTCTTCAGCGAGCAGCTGAAAACCTTCCTGAAACCTTTACGGAAGTGCTTTGAGACGAGTGCGTAGACGATGGGGTTGAGGCAGGAGTTGGTGTACGCCACCAGGTGGGAGAGGATGCGGAGGACGTAGGTGGCGTGGTTGAGCGGGAAGCGTCCGAACCACATGCAGAGGATGACCAGGTGATGGGGGAGCCAGCAGAGGCAGAAGAGCGCGGCGACCACGATGATCATCTTGGTGACTTTCCGCTTGGCCCGCCTCGACTCGGACATGTCCTTCACCGGGTCCACGCTGGTCCACAGGTATCGGATGGTGCGAGCGTAGGTGAGGCCGAGCACCAGGACGGGGATGAGGTAGCCAAAGACGAAAGTGCACATGTCCATGATGATGCGTGGTTTGGTCTCCCAGGCGGGAATACACACCACGGTGCCGGACAGGTCCATCTGGGCGTAGTAGCTGAGATACGGTCCTGAGAAAACCAACGCCAGCGCCCAGACCAGGCCGATGGAGACCAGGGCGTTCTTAGGTGTTCTCATCTCTCTGGAGCGCAGCGGGTAGCAAATGGCCAAATACCTGGAAGAAGACAAACATGATCATGAAGTTCAGCTTAAGATGCTGCAACGTGGTGCAATACATGAAGTGGTTTCTGGATTCTTGAATTGAGACCAAACTGTAGTTTAAACATAGTTTAAAAAATGAATTTAAAATGTGTCCTTGATCCTGCTACATCTTTAGAGTTGAAGGATGAGTTGATTTAAATTTGCAGCTGCAATCAAAGTCCATCTGGTTGCTTGTTCCTGCTGATAGCATCATTCAATTCCTGTCGTTCATGCTTTTTTAATTAGCCTCAGAGTCTTGTGTCCGGTCGGCTCTGAACAAGGTCAGCACATCCACTGTAACAGCTTGATGCGGGATGTTAGGGGTTAACCATGTCTCAGTGAAGATGTGTGCAGAGCAGTCTCTGATTCTCTGAATGAGCCTCAATCACATCTCATCCACTTTACTCTCCTGTGAGCGGCCATGAGCCAGAAGAAGGCTCGGTAGAGGAACAGCTCTCAGTCCGAGTCGGGTCAGCCTCGCCCTGATGCCGGCTCTCTTCCCTCTCTTTGTCTTCGGTTTTGTTTCTTCCTTCTGGTCTGACCGGCCGCCTGGTGTAAGTCGTTGGTGGGGATCCTCTCACAGTCTGCTGCGTTCAGTCCAAAATCCACACAACTTTTCCTGATGTTGATAAGTGCTTCTCTATCATAGAAAAGTCATGCTTCAACAGAAGGGGCCATGGAGTTGAAGAAATAGAAAAATACAGCGACAAAGATGC
>NW_024699049.1:0-319 GCF_008729295.1 Plectropomus leopardus | reverse complement strand
ACAAACTACCTATATAAGAAATAACTACATTAATAAAATCATGATAGATATAATTTGTGTGCCCTATATTCATGCATTATGTTCACAAGATGCACATTCAGTCTTATTAATGTGCATTAAAACATATATATTTTAAACATGTTTACTTTAAACAGTGATGCATATGATGTAGGGACAAAAATGTATGAATAAAGAAACATAACACAATTTGATGCATCAACATGTAGTTTTTAAATTTAAGAATCTAAGCTCAAAATACTGACATTTCATGAAAATCACATTCCACAGTGTTTTTATTTTAATTTAATTTAATTTAATA
>NW_024699048.1:0-261 GCF_008729295.1 Plectropomus leopardus | reverse complement strand
GCTTGTCCTCCTGCCTCACAAGGTGCTTTACAGAATGGACACTGTTTACCACATCCAATCAGTTTGGTGAAAAGCTCGTTCTGAGGATTCACATGAAGTTTGTACAGTTTTGTTTTGAAGTCTGTTTTGTTAAACTTCTTTTTAAGAGCTTCTGCCATGTCCGTCACACGTTCAGTGAGCCAGTCAGCAAACTGTTCCTGGTCGGCATTGTTCAGGATCATGAAAGCACCAGAAGCATCCTGGGAAATGACCAGTTTATCA
>NW_024699047.1:0-486 GCF_008729295.1 Plectropomus leopardus | reverse complement strand
TTGTTTTCTTTCAGTCAAATTTACTTTTGTTGCACGACCATTTAAGATGTTATAGTCAATAAACGAAAGCCGACATAAGAGCAGTCACTTTACTTTAATTAAATAAAAATAAATAAAAAACAAATACTAAAAATTGTACAAAAAAGAAAAAAGACAGAGAGAAAACAAGAGAAATAAACACCCCCAAAACTCAAAATGATTTTTTTGATACTAAAGAAAAACACCCACTTCCTGTTCCCAAACTCTCGTTATTACAGCTAAACACGGTGGAGGAAAAAAAGATCCCAAAGACAATCAACATAATCTTTAGATTTGATCAGTGATCAGAGTTTGATCAGTTTGATCAGTTTGATCAGAGTTTGATCAGTTTGATCAGAGTTTGATCAGTTTGATCAGTGATCAGAGTTTGATCAGTTTGATCAGTGATCAGAGTTTGATCAGTTTGATCAGTGATCAGAGTTTGATCAGTTTGATCAGAGTTTGATC
>NW_024699046.1:0-305 GCF_008729295.1 Plectropomus leopardus | reverse complement strand
GAAACAACCGAATTTTGTTTTGCTGCCGCCATTGTCTCCTGTCTTGTGGTGACTTGTCCGTTTGCATCCGTATGCGCGGGTCGTCTGTTGACTGTGTTTGTGACAGATGCGCTCGCGCGTCTACGCTGCCAGGGGTGTGACTTTGATTGATAGGTATCATCAATCAATCGGGTTGGATGAACAATGACAGACAACGCGCTGATTCTCCTCCGGGCGCAGCAGACCACCGTGAAGTCACATGGAAGAAAAGTTTAACGACATACATACACACTCATTTGGCCGGCGTCCCTCGCCTTTGAAACATG
>NW_024699045.1:0-580 GCF_008729295.1 Plectropomus leopardus | reverse complement strand
GCAAGTTAAAGCAGCTGATGGGAGTTGTTTCTTGTAAAATTCCATGTGCAAAGACAAATGACTGACGGACTGATGAGAAATAAACAATTTCGAAAGACTGTGAGCCAAGTTCCAAACCTTTTAATCACCGACGATATAAAACAGGTTTAATAATGTCTGATTATTATGCAATCTGATACTCCATGGCATGAATGGGAAAAAAATTAACCCTCTTTTATGTGTCTCGTGTTTTGTAATTAAAATTTGTCTTCTCCATTGAGGATTTTATCCCATCTTTTTGTCATTTTGATTTTATTGTGTTGCTCTTTTTGTGTTGCTTGCATAGACATCTTTTCAGCAGGGAAATGTCTCTTTGAAAGGATATAAAATCACTATGATTTTTGTCAGGGATTTTCAGAGTAAATATTTTTGCCTATTTCCTATGTTGTTCTTGTTTTTGTTGTTGTTTCTTCTATCAAACTGTAAAGCATTTAATTTTTGTGAAAGGTGTCATATAAAAAAAACAAATGATTAACTGACTGATCACTAGTCTACAGTCTTATATGATTATAGTTATAGTTATGATTTAAGTTATGTAATT
>NW_024699044.1:0-433 GCF_008729295.1 Plectropomus leopardus | reverse complement strand
TTTCATCAGTCACACCTGAAGACTGGAGGAGGTACGACTGTGTGTTTCATCTCTCTGGTGTGAAAGATGACATCGTCACCAAACTGGACAAAGCTTTGATCAGGACCAACTGGGGTAAGACTGACATCAGAAGTGACATTCGTATATGAGAAAGATGCATTTAGTTTAATAGTCCTTTAGTTTTATGTGTCTGCGGACAGTATATAAAGATATTTTTTTAACCTTTGGAGTAAAATTTACTGTAAAGTTCATTTGTGATATATGTTTTAAATAGTCATGGAAAAAACATTATGCTTTCTTTGCTTGTGGCGTCTACAAAAGACAAAGGTGAGTTGTTTTTTGTTGTTGTCACTTTCTTGTCACTTAAACCGAATGCACATGCTGTTATGGATGGTTAGGATTAGGGCAAAGAGGCACATGTTACGGTGTAGAA
>NW_024699043.1:0-417 GCF_008729295.1 Plectropomus leopardus | reverse complement strand
TCCCACCCGGCTGGCTTCTCCTCCGGCACGCTGGGAACCCTACGTGGACACAACAACAGGCAGCAGTACTCGTTCTTGTACAATCCGACAATGTAATCAGCTTAGCTTGTGTCCGACGAGTGCTACTACTTCCTTCTCGGTACTTACACGACAGGCAGGGACTTCACCCTGCCTCTGCGTGTTGATCGCGTCGTAACACTTGCGGCCCCAGCGTGCTCGTGGTCCCCGGTGCGTGTGCCTTTCCTCACTTTTGTTCCCCGTGGTGCAGCTCGGTCCTCGGCGTCTCGTGTGCGCGTTCACCCTCTGTTTGGTGGCTCTCTTGTTCTTTGGTTTACCGCCACAACACAGGCGAGGCTGATTACTCCGACTAAGTGACTGGGGGAGAAAGTCATGTGATTGTGGGTGGTCATGGCAACG
>NW_024699042.1:0-737 GCF_008729295.1 Plectropomus leopardus | reverse complement strand
CTTTCATTGGTGTTCCTGTTGGCACTAACTGGAAGACAAACTTGTTTTTCTGAGGACCCAAAATCACTTTAAGATTCATCCTGTCACTGGCTTTTCTGTGGCAAATACACAATGAAAGCACATGCATCGCTTTGCAAAATGTAAGTGAAATTTGAATCCCATCTGAACCTACCTTCAGCATCCTGCAAGCAAAAATAAAGCCTCACTTCTCTCTCTAGTGGGATCACATAAATCTGTGAAAAACAAGAAAGTGAGGAAAATGAGCTTTGACATTCGAATGAATCCAGCTGACGCTGAGATCTGGAGAGATACGCTAGCGTCCAAAGAGCGGTCTATACTGCAGGTTTCTTTTTTGGGGAGCTGAGATGTTACGGAATGTTTGAGTAAAGATTTCCTGCAGTTACAAGGTCAAGTCACCGTGTTTATGAAGAGACAGCAAAAAAAAAGAGTATTATGTCATGCCTGTTTTTTTCTTTAACAAAACAAAAACATTATTTCTTCAGTGCAGATGCAAACAGCTTGATATGCAGTTTTTCGAAAAGCTCAAATATATCTGACTTTGCAACGAGTGACAGACTGGTTCAAAAAGCAAACATGAATGCCTCCTTCACTGTGACTTATACAATGACAAAAAATGATTAAGAAAAATGTAAGCACTGAGGAGGGACTTACAACTTAAAATGGTAGAATTATATATTTCTTTTAAATAAAAAAGTGACACCCCGGCTGACCTCCTC
>NW_024699041.1:0-202 GCF_008729295.1 Plectropomus leopardus | reverse complement strand
GTTCTTGTGAGTTAGCCACTTTTCCTTTAGGGAGTCAGGCAACTTACTCTCAATTGACTGCGCTACTACTCGATTCTTTACAGCATCTTCCTCCCCCAGGACTTGGAGATTGTGAAGTGCTCTCTCCACGGCCTGAATCAATTCGATTGTCTTTCTGGGTTGGTTTCCCTTTATGGGGGGAAGTTCTTGAACTTCTTTGGAG
>NW_024699040.1:0-436 GCF_008729295.1 Plectropomus leopardus | reverse complement strand
CTGTGACTTGTCGCCACAGTATTTTGGCACAGTTTACATTTCACATTTTTTTTGGTCGACATCGTCCTTGCTGAACCCAAAATACTGCCAAACGATTGATGAAGCATTTCTTTTTGGAACAAGCTGCTCACTTTCTCCCTCGACCACATCAACTTCGTCTACTTCAGCCGCCACAGCAGCCGCTGCAACTTTCAAACCGTCCTCCATCTCCTCACCTCTCTTTCCCTGTTTGTTACAGACTGGGTGGGGCGGAGTCACGTCTCCGACGTAGTACAGCGTCTTAAAGGAACATAGTACATAGCCTACCTACATGTAACCAAAACCAATTTTCATTTTCTTTTTTTTAAACACCGAATATACCGACATGGGCAAAATGACGTCGGTTATCGTCGTAAATTTCGGTATCGATAAATTTTCGGTTTATTGCCCAGGCCTA
>NW_024699039.1:0-1480 GCF_008729295.1 Plectropomus leopardus | reverse complement strand
CCTTAAGACATGTTTGAAGTCTAGATAGCTGATCAGTTTCATCTGGTTTCATAGATAGATATAATTGCATATCATCAGCATAACAATGGAAATTTATAGAGTGTTTTCTAATTATGTTGCCTAGAGGAAGCATATATAAAGTGAAAAGGATTGGTCCAGGCATCGAACCTTGTGGCACTCCAAAGCAGACCTTAGTATGTGCGGAGGGTTAACCATTGATGTGAACAAATGGGGAACGATCTGATAAGTATGACTTAAACCAGGCGAGTGCCATTCCTTTAAGGCCAATTAAGTTTTCCTGTCTGTGCAGTAAGATTTGATGGTCAATGGTGTCAAATGCCGCAATGAGACCTCAGGATTAAAACAGAGACCAGACCCGTGTCAGAAGCGATGAATAAGTCGTTATTAATTTTTGCAAGTGTCGTCTCTGTACTATGATGAACTCTGAAGCCTGACTGAAAGTCCTCGAATAAACTATTATCTTGGAAAAAGTCACAGAGTTGATGAGCAACCACTCTCTCAATGATTTTAGAAATAAAGGGGAGATTAGATATCGGTCTGTAGTTAGCTAAAATCTCAGGATCGAGAGTGGGCTTCTTTAGAAGAGGTTTGATGACAGCTACTTTAAAAGACTGAGGTAGGTAGCCTGTTAATAAAGACGCGTTGATTATATCTAATAAAGAGTTGTCTAATAAGGGCAACACTTCCTTAAGGAGCTTAGTTGGGATGGGGTCTAGCAGGCATGTTGATGGCTTAGATGCAGAAATCAAAGTGTAGAGTCGATGAAGGTCAATGGGGGAGAAACGGTCCATATAAATTTCAGGCCTTGCTGCCATATCCAGGCTATCTGTGTTCGGGGCCAAGTCAGGTAAGGGCAAGAGGTGATGGATTTTATCTCGAATAGTTTCCTTTTTATCATTAAAGAAAGTCATAAAGTCGTCACTGCTTAGGGCCGAAGGAACACAAGGCTCTATGGAGCTGTGACTCTGAGTCAAACTGGCTACAGCGTTGAAAAGAAACCTGGGATTGTTTTTGTTTTCCTCAATAAATGATGAATAATAGTTTGCCCTGGCATGGCGGAGGGCCTTCTTATACACTTTAAGACCGTCCAGCCAGACTAAACAGGACTCTTCCAGTTTGGTTGAACGCCAGTGTCTTTCAAATTTTCGCAATGTTTGTTTCAATTTGCGAATCTGGAGGCTAAACCATGGAGCTAATTTTCTTTGTTTCATTATTTTCTTCTTGAAGGGTGCAACAGAGTCGAGAGCTGATCGCAGTGAGCCAGTAGCATCATCGATGAGACAGTCAATTTGAGAATGACTTAAGTTAGTAGTGGTGTTCTCAGTCACTGTAAGACATGGTAATGATGTCTTACTGAGAGGCTTGTAGTCGAGTAATAAAACATTGAAAGTTATTAAATAATGGTCTGACAGAGCAAGAATCTCAGGAAAGACTAATAAATCTTCAATATCGATGCCGT
>NW_024699038.1:0-259 GCF_008729295.1 Plectropomus leopardus | reverse complement strand
ATATATACTTGAGAGGAGATACCCCCCCAGTGGTTGCAACAAGGACTACAAATCATCATGGCATCCAGTAAAAGACTACAAGACCCACAATAAACAAGCAGCCAGGGCACCATTGCTGCAAATCAGCTGATAAGGAGCTGAAGGGGGAGGGGAGTCAGAGAAAAACATAGACAAAAACAGAGACAGCAAAGTTTTTAGTCATGTCACCAATAACAAAATGGATTCACACACCTATTTTTGTTAGGTTTAACTTCAGTCT
>NW_024699037.1:0-263 GCF_008729295.1 Plectropomus leopardus | reverse complement strand
CGTGTTGCACCAACAGCCGACGTCCTGGCGGAGAACGGCGCTCTGAAGGTCAACGATCACCTGCAGGTCGACGGTTTCTCCAACGTGTTCGCTGTGGGCGACTGCGCCGACGTCAACGAGCCCAAGATGGCGTACCACGCCGAGCTGCACGCCGCCGTCGCCGTTAGCAACATCGCCAACAGTCTGAGCGGGAAGGAGCTGACGTCATATCGCACAGGTACACACACACACACACACACACACACACACACACACACACACAC
>NW_024699036.1:0-241 GCF_008729295.1 Plectropomus leopardus | reverse complement strand
TGCAGGTTCCGGGATGTTTTTAGGAGAACATTATTGCAACACTATTTATTAACAAAAGTAGATCATTATCCATCAATATTTCAAGATTTTTTTACTAAAGTTTTTCAGGCCATAGGTGAAACTATGTTTTTTACAGAACGTCACTGCAACATTACATGTTGACTAAAGTGAGAAATACTTACTGCACCATTATATGAATGTTTTGTGAATGTTGTCTAGGCAATAGGTAACACAAGGTCTA
>NW_024699035.1:0-351 GCF_008729295.1 Plectropomus leopardus | reverse complement strand
TCCTGACTGTGAAGAACCTTCCCGTTTGTAGAGAACCTTCCTGTCTGTGGAGAACCTTCCTGTCTGTGGAGATCCTTCCTGTTTGTGGAGAACCTTCCTGTTTATGGAGAACCTTGCTCTCTGTGGAGAACCTTGCTCTCTGTGGAGAACCTTGCTCTCTGTGGAGCACCTTCTTGTCTGTGGGGAACCTCTCACCTGGAAGATGAGAACCTTGAAGTTGTTCCTGCTGATCAGGTGGGCGTGGTTTGCCTCCAGCTTCTTCACCTGGACACCCTGACGTTCCATCCTGTCTCGCACCTGCAACACAGACAGGTGACACATGTTTACAGACAGGTGAGATATGTTTACAGA
>NW_024699034.1:0-410 GCF_008729295.1 Plectropomus leopardus | reverse complement strand
CTGAAGCTTTCTGTGTTGACTGAAGTGGAGCTGCAGTTTGCCAGGCGCTGCAACTGTAGAGCTGCGTACAGTAGAGCTGTAAAACTTGAAGGTCAGGGGTTTCGTGCCTGAAACAGAGGACACATATTCTTTTCTTGACCCCACAATGTTTACAATGTATTGCGTTTTCCTATTTCACATTACCTGTGTGTAGAATTTGTTTTTAAGGTTTTTTGAGGTCTTAATGTCAGTATACAACACATGTTGCATGCAATAAAATGTAGTTGCTGTCCCCTCCATGCTACACATAAAGAAAATGCACAAACAGCTCATCAAATATTTAAAGGCGATAAAATAAATCTAACTATATAAAAGTATCAATAAAGGAAAAAATCAGAAGTAAAGTTAATATATATTTAACTTTCATTTTA
>NW_024699033.1:0-476 GCF_008729295.1 Plectropomus leopardus | reverse complement strand
AAATTCAAAGTGCCTTCCTTTGGATTTAAAGGTCCAAAACTGGAGGGTCCAGAAGTTGATGTCAGCCTCCCGAAAGCTGATATTGATATTAAAGCCCCTGAATTGGATATCCAAGGACCTGATGTTGACATTGAGAGCCCAAGTGGTAAATTAAAAGGACCCAAATTCAGCATGCCAAGCATTTCAGGACCAAAACTTTCCATGCCAGATGTGGATTTCAAACTGAAAGGTCCCAAACTGAAAGGTGATTTGGATGTGTCAGTGCCAAAGATAGAGGGAGACATGAAAGCACCTGAGGTCGACATCAAAGGTCCACAGGTTGACATCGAAGGTTCAAAAGGTGGATTTGAATTGCCAAAATTCAAAATGCCATCACTGAACATTAAAGGTCCAAAAGTGGAGGGTCCAGATGTTGATGTGGACCTTCCCAAAGGAAAGATTGATGTAGACATAAAATCTCCCAAGATGGATATAGA
>NW_024699032.1:0-204 GCF_008729295.1 Plectropomus leopardus | reverse complement strand
ACTGCAAATAATGACATCACACCATAGCTTCTGCTTTGAAATATTTAATGTTTTATAGTTCTTTCTGCTGTAAAAAAAAAAAAAACAACAACAAAAAAAAACAAAACACTTAAGCACTTAAAACTCAAAAACACTACGAGTTGCTGAATCTGTTTACATGACGACAGTCCTCCAGACCAATCCTCCAATCAGAAAACACTCATA
>NW_024699031.1:0-445 GCF_008729295.1 Plectropomus leopardus | reverse complement strand
AACAAGTTGCATGTCCTTCCTCTAAGCCAAACCAAAAATGTAACCCCCTCCTCAATGCTTTAGAGATTGTCTCAAGTGACTCCTGTTTTTCACCACCTCCTCCCGTCTCGTAAATAATGAACAGTCCCTAATACTGCTGGCATATGAGCTATTAGATTTGATCTCCTCTCTGCAGAAAATTGTCTCATCTGGTGACCAAAACAAAGATGGGAGCCTGGACTTCAGTGAGTTCAGCAAATATCTGAAAGAGCACGAGAAGAAGCTGCGGCTCACATTCAAGAGTCTGGACCGCAACAACGATGGTAGGAGATTAGTGATTGCACATAATGTCAGTGAATGTTTACAAAACCACACATCCTCTGTTTATACTGCAGTATATTTGGGTGTTTTATGTTGTGTCAGGGCGCATTGATGCCTCAGAGATTCAGCAGTCCCTTGCAGAGCT
>NW_024699030.1:0-253 GCF_008729295.1 Plectropomus leopardus | reverse complement strand
TGAAGACCCTCCTGAAGTCTTTTCCCTCTTTTAATGAATGTATATTTTAATATATATACAAAGTGAAATTTAAATTGTGAGTTAAAAGATTTTCTGTTACAGTTAAAAATCCTGAAGTTTTAACAAATAAATAGAAATTTGTGAGGGGTTTTCCTCTTCTTTTTTCTTTGTTTTGTTTAAGACACCGCACAATATGACAGAAGAAACTACTTAAACATACTAAAGCATTTAATTTATATATGTTAATTTGTAG
>NW_024699029.1:0-609 GCF_008729295.1 Plectropomus leopardus | reverse complement strand
ATCTCTATCTTGTTAAAACTGGTTTGATTTCTTTAAAAAAAAATCTAGGAAAGTGATTAAAAATTTTAAGTAAATCTCGATCTCGGAAAACTGACTTGATTTAAAAAAAACATGGGAAGACAGCAATGAGCAACTGAAGAAGAAATGAGGCAGAAATTTACTAAATGTTAGCTAAAAAATGCGGGAAATGCAAAACTGACAAATTAAGACAATTAATTTGTAAATTATATAATTTTCAATATATAATGATGATTATAAATCATGTTTTTTTTTCCTTAGAGACTTTTCCCCAGCTTTAAATTCCACCAATAAGCTTATAGTTCGAAGGACTAAAAACTTCCGAAAGACGTCTGAAAGCAGCACGAGGAATGTAATGTCGCTCCAGCTTTCGAAGGTTTAATACTTCTCCTCTATGTCTTGTTAAAAATATTTGGCTTTTGTTATTTCTCATGTTCGAAACAAAGGTTCACGTTAGCCGTAAGTTTAGCTTGTCGAGCAGCAGCCTACAAGGTTGAAGGCAAAATGTAACGTTTTCGGGAGTTTGTGTTATACCGTGGACTGTTTTGGGGGTGTTTTCTAGTTACTCGTGTTCTGTGTCCTGTTTTTTTT
>NW_024699028.1:0-2048 GCF_008729295.1 Plectropomus leopardus | reverse complement strand
TATTATTATTGCTTATTGATTTTGAAATCCATTGTAATGATTTTCTTTGCCTATGTAAAGCATTTAGAACAAGTTGAAATAAAGTTGCCTTGTCTTTGTCTCATGCTTCATTCTAACCAGACACAAAGTCAGCATTTGCATGTTCTTAGGACTAATTCAAATGCATTATTATGTCATTCTACGTATTTACAAGTCAACAATGTGCACTATATAGGGTTCACTATATATGTAGGTAGAAATAAAGTTGGGTTGTTTTTTTTTTGTATATTTGACTATATTCACGAGGGTTTTTTTTTAACTTTTTAAATCAAGTGAGATTGCCATTGCAGGTTTCAAAGTTAAAGCTCTGCAAATCTCAGTGTTAGTAAATATGAAAGAAAATGCCTTACTTTATATACTTTATATTTACTATAAAGCAGCTATAGGCTCTGTTTTCAAACAAACTTATGTGATTAAAATCCAGCTTAATGCAGCAGAGCATCTTCCCCTAGCTGAAAATGGCCATTTACTATACTCATCATAACACTGAGGGAATGCCCAGTAAGAAACTTTCAATTATTCAGGTCCCTTGCAGTTTTTCTTTCTATCATTCATATTTCAGTTCATATGCCAGTCCATGAGTTCAGATTCAAATCCAGATTCTTGATCTTACTGACTTTTGCTAGATGTGAGTAAAATATAGTGCCAAGTCAAATGCAACTACACAATGAAAAAAATTCCCAAGATCATTCATGTATCCCATATGGCGCCTGCAGTGAGATGAAATATGCCATTTATCCAAATGATTGCCTTTGCCACCATATGCCTTGGTTGTCATGGTTACTAAATTAATTGCAGTAAGTGTTGTATGCTTTCACTCTCTGTGGTAGGGTGTTAAATTAAGTTTTAATATGGATAAGTGTTCGATTCGGAAGTGGTGTTGCAAATGGGCCCATATTATGATTAATTGGGGAGTTAAAGGTTAAACTAAAACTTAATTAAAGGTTATAGTCTAATAGAAATTCCTGGAAAGAAGTTGTGAGCTTCAACAGATGTTTGTTTCCTGGTCAAAAATGCCCTAGTTAAAGGGCTACTTATGTTTCCTTTGCCCCAAAACAAAATTACCAGGTTTCTGCCATTACTATGACTGATTAATCATTTTGAAAATTTCATCAATTCATTAACTGTAGATCTTGATGTATTTTCAGTTTACCCAGAGTGCAGCTGTTTAATGGTTTCAATGACTATTTTGCTGTAAAAGATTGTTAATTAAGCAAAAAACAGTACAATAACGCAATTTTATTTTTTATGTTTGATTTTTTTTATTAATATTAACAGTGTCTCATTAAGAAATGATTTTTCTGACTAAACCAATTTGTGAATATGAACTGTTCTGCAATCACAGGGACAGAGCACAGTGGGACTGTAGAAAAGAGGGCATAATAGCACCTCTTCTTTGGGTCACAGGGGATGCTAGAAATAAAGTGCAACTGACTGCAGTAAAAAGTTGAAACAGAGTAAACTTTTGAAGAAACGCAACCCAGCATTAGCTGCTGGTCAATCACCGGCAAACAGACTAAAAGGGGCCTGCAGTCCACAGGGAAAAGTTAAACAGTTCTTGACCATATACTGTAGGCTGAGGCCTTTGTAACCACCAGGGTTTGATTCCAACCTGCCACTCTTTGCTGCATGTCATACCCCCTCTCTCTTACAACTTTCCCGTGTTGCTCCAGCTACACTATAATGAAGGCAAAAAGCCCATTTAAAAATAAGTTCCACGGTTTTTCGATTGATAATTATTATAGTGAGTAACAGAAATTAAGTATTTATTAACAGCTCATGTGTATTATCCCACAAAAAACAGTGCTTGCGTTGTTTGCGTGTACACGTGTGTGCACGTTAACCAATTTTGCAGTTCCCACTAGACATGCTCCATGACCTGCAATCAGCAGCAATACTATGGTCCTCTAGTTAACTTTCTCCATGAGCTGCAAACTAGGGGTGTCAACGTTTACAATTTTTTCTACACGTGTAAACGGGACTTCTAACCGACGTGTACCCGGTTACAC
>NW_024699027.1:0-335 GCF_008729295.1 Plectropomus leopardus | reverse complement strand
TTGTGACGAAAAATAAACCAGGAAGAGTTCAGAGTCTCTCAACTGAATGTCACACAGACACTGAGCAGGGACCTTAGTATCCCTGAGAGAGGGTCCGAGCGGCCGAGGGTCTGAGGATCCGAGCGGCCGAGGGTCTGAGGGTCTGAGGGTCCGAGGGTCCGAGCGGCCGAGGGTCTGAGGGTCCGAGCGGCCAAGGGTCTGAGGGTCTGAGGGTCCGAGGGTCCGAGCGGCTGAGGGTCCGAGCGGCCGAGGGTCTGAGGGTCTGAGGGTCCGAGGGTCCGAGCGGCCGAGGGTCCGAGGGTCTTTTAACCTGGACCATCTTTTGGTTCTGATAA
>NW_024699026.1:0-289 GCF_008729295.1 Plectropomus leopardus | reverse complement strand
ACAAACACCGGAGGAAAAGTTTCAGCTGGTTGCAGTTTGCAGTTCTCGCCACTAGATGGTGCTAAATCCCCCTAAATCTTACACACTGCACCTTTAAACGTGTGTGAATAATAATAAAATCAGGCTGAAATACAGCTTCTAAAAACGTGTTGGAGACGAGAGTTCAGTATCATGTTGTTTTTTCTTTTGTTTTCTGTCTCGTGTGTGTGTGTTTGTGTGTGTTTGTGTGTGTGTGTGTGTGTGTGTATCCATCTCTTTGTCTGGCCGGCTCCATCGTCACACAAACCAC
>NW_024699025.1:0-439 GCF_008729295.1 Plectropomus leopardus | reverse complement strand
CTGAACTTTGGGCCGATGCCCTCTGAATGTTTGGCCAATACTGACACACGCTTCATCACAAGTCTGGCATCAGATTTTAGACGAGACGTTTTGGCTGCTCGGTTAAGATGCCAATGAATCACCTTTCCTCAAATGTTGATGTGCTCCTTAAAGATTCAAGGAGACGTGGAAAAAAAAGAAGTTTAAACCAATCCAACCATCCTTCAAAATGGCAAAATTAGGTGTGTGTGTTTGTGTGTGTGCATGCAATCTTTTTTTGGGAGCTCTTACTTGCAAGGAGCCAGTTGCCTCTGTGAATTTAGCAGTTGACAGTGACAAACTGTTGTTTATTCTGCATTTGTGGGTACTGTGTGTGCGCCTGTGTGTGCGCCTGTGTGTGTGTGTGTGTGTTTGTGTGTGTGTGTGTGTGTGTGTGTGTGTGTGTGTGTGTGTGTGTGTG
>NW_024699024.1:0-348 GCF_008729295.1 Plectropomus leopardus | reverse complement strand
TGTGTGTATGTGTGTGTGTATCTGTGTGCGTCTCCCTCTGTGTGTATGTGTGTGTGTATCTGTGTGCGTCTCCCTTTGTGTGTGTTTATGTGGGTTTAGTGAGCAGCTGGCTAGAGAACTCGTACAGGTCTTTGTTGACCTTCTTCAGAGTCTGAACTTCCTCTTCGAGCTCAGCGATTCGAACCTTCGTGTTCTCCCCGTCACCGAACACCGACTGAAACGCACACATACACAGACACGCACACACAGACAGACACACAGACAGAAACACACACACACACACACACACACTCAGACAGACAGACAGACAGACACACACACACACACACACACACACACACACACACA
>NW_024699023.1:0-285 GCF_008729295.1 Plectropomus leopardus | reverse complement strand
AAGACTTCCCGATGTCTGAAAAAAGTAATGTTATTCTCTTATTTTTGCGGACAAATTAGTCTTCCAGTGTCCCTAGCTGTCCCAAAAGTGTCAGTTGAATCAGATCCAGCAGTTCAATATGCCACTTTGCCGATTTTTCAAACTAACCTGACTTTTCACATGGGCACATGGTAACACATGTAAGGTTTTTCTTTTGTTTTTATTACAAGCCAAAAGAAAAAATTGTTCCACTGGCAGATTTTTCTACTTATTTCAAGTGAAAATTTGTGTGAAACAAGTGAAAAT
>NW_024699022.1:0-204 GCF_008729295.1 Plectropomus leopardus | reverse complement strand
AAATTGGGACAAAATAGTCCCTAACCCTAAATAATAGATTTCTGTTCTTTTTTTAAAAAAGTCACTTTTGGTTATTGTAAAACTGGTCTTAAATGTCACTCTGAGTGACATTAAAAAATTCTTAAAAAGTCTTTAATCTAGCTAGCTTTACGCTGCAGGAGCCGTTGCCCCTTCCATGGATGTACAAAGACAATAGGATAAAGC
>NW_024699021.1:0-348 GCF_008729295.1 Plectropomus leopardus | reverse complement strand
GCGACATCAGCTCCGTGCTGCATTCAGACGCCTTTCACACACACACACACACACACATTTAAACCTCTGAAACCTGAGAAAATCGGTTTGATTTCTTTTAAAAGTTTGGGAAAAATGCAATGAGGAACTTTGCAGGAAATGTTCTGCACACTGCAAAACAAAAATAATAACAATGAAATGGTGTTACACAAAAAAAAAAAAGTTTACCTCTTCTTAAGGACATTTTCATCTTTTTGTTTTTGTTTGTAATTTGCCTTTTTTGTGCTTTTTTTCCTCTTTTTTTATTTTCAGGTAATCAGAACTAATTTCTTCCTCATTTTGGGGCCATTTCTTGTTGAGTTGCTCATT
>NW_024699020.1:0-344 GCF_008729295.1 Plectropomus leopardus | reverse complement strand
ATGAGATGTGATATTTCCTTCTGAGCGTGAAGTTGACAGAGAGTAATGTTTGCATCATATGCTCTCTGTCATTGATGACTGTTCTTTGCCTCTTGTGGAGCATTGATGGAGGGAATATGATCAGAGTGGAAGCAGCTTTCATGTAGATAAATGAAAAGAATATGTTAATCAGATGTTTTGCTTTAAAGCAGTCTAAGAGTTTTTCATGGATTTGTGAGAATACAAACAGATCATTTGTTGATTATAGGGTTTGATTGAGATGTAACCAACACTATGTCAGTTAATCATTAATGCCGATTGTTAAGTTGATCTTAGGCTGAAAATGCAGTATGCCTCTTTTATTG
>NW_024699019.1:0-321 GCF_008729295.1 Plectropomus leopardus | reverse complement strand
GAACATGCAAACTCCACACAGAAGGGTCCCCGCCCGGACCGAACCCCATTCCAACCAAGTTTCGAACCAGGGACCCTCTTGCTGTGAGGCAACAGGGCTAACCACGACACCACCGTGCCGCCCGTCATTCAGATTGTTAATAAAATAATGGCAAAAGGTTTAAATCACCGTCAGTTCCGTTTGTTCCTGGACGAGGTGGAAAGCATATATTCTGATCTGCTGCACAACAAAGTTCAGTGGCTGTCCAGAGGCGAGGTGCTGAAACGCTTTGCCGCGTGTCTGGAAGAAGTGAAAACTTTCCTGGGCAGCAAAGGGCTCACC
>NW_024699018.1:0-301 GCF_008729295.1 Plectropomus leopardus | reverse complement strand
ACTACTGCTAATGATAATATTGATAATACTAATGATGAGGGAGGGTATTTTGAGTAAAGAGCATGATGTACTACTAGAGAAAGAGTTTATGTCACAGATTTACAGTATCATGATCTTCTTGTTCATTAACCTGTTAGGAGGTGGGGGAAGGCCCAGCCTGATAACAGTGGTGAAGATCCTCAGAACGGTGAAGAGGACTGTGTACATATCAGACCTAACAAAGACTGGAATGACCGGTCATGTCAATACCGATCTCAGTGGATCTGTGAGAAAACAGCATAACATTGTTGTCTGTTTGAGA
>NW_024699017.1:0-2792 GCF_008729295.1 Plectropomus leopardus | reverse complement strand
TGTGTATGCATGTGTACAGAGGTGGAGGGATGAAAGGAGCAGAAGGGCATTTAAACAAAACCCTGATAACCTAGAGAATAATTATACCATCCAGTGAGAAATAAAGAAGAGAGAGAAGAAACAAGAAAGAGAGTAGATGTCAGCTTTGGGTGAAAGGGTCTGAGTGGGCTTGAAGCAGACACATGCAAACACAGAGAGAGATGGAGAGAGGGGAGAACAAACACTATTAGAGCATTACAATCCCTCATATCTTTCATCCTCTCTGTAGCTTTGCTTTTCTGTCTGTCTGTCTCTGATAATGACACCCCAACACCAGAGCACGGGGAGATCTAAGCAGGGTCACAGTGTGTGTAATGCAAAGTGTCACACATTACATGCATTCTGAAAGGTTGAGCTATGCAGAAAAAAAATGATATGGGTGTGAGTGTGTCTGTCTGAGGTCCCAAGACACAATAATATTGAATTGAGGTCCATTGGGACCTATATTCTGCATCTTTTTAAGGCTCTGTGGTGTAATTACTGTGTGTAGAAGCAAGATGGGCAGAATCATGAAACTAAAAATCTTGCGCTGCTGATTACATTTTTCTACTGACATCGAAGTTTTGTGATATTTTCTTGTAGTACTTTAGGACATTTGCCGATCTTTCTATAGGTGACATAAACAGTCACCCAGGACGCCACCCAGAGTCATTTCCAAATTTGAGGAAATTCTAGGGATGCACGATAACTGTTTTTTAAAACCGATACCGATAACCGATAACTTTCAGCTCCTAAAGGCCGATACCGATAACCGATAACACACACATATACCTAAGATCATGAAATCAATACTATGAACAAAACCAAAAACAGGGAGGGGCCTCATTCATTGCCTTTTCCATATTACGAGCATTATCTCGTAAGACAACATGCACCATCTCCTTCTTAATATTCCACCGCTGTAGCATAGCTTCAAAAGTCTGTTGAATCATTATACCTGTGTGTGATCCGGGCAGCTCCTGAGAGTGCAACACCGCTCTGTACATTTTAAAGTCTGTATTTATCCACTGCGCGGTCAGACTCATGCTTACAGGGCTGACATCACAAGTCCATATATCCATGGTAAAGCTCATGTCTTTCACGTTGTTATCAATCAAAGTGTGAATACATTTGGCAATCGCATCATACTTAGTTGGAAGGCACACATCAGAAAAGTAGTGGCAGCTCGGCAATGTAAACCGTGGCTCCAAGTGATTAATCAGACGGGAAAAGCCTCTGTCCTCGACCAGGGTGAAGGGCTGGTCATCAAGCGCCATCATGTCCATGATTAAATCTTCAATAGCCTTAGCCCGTGGGTCATCTTTGGAAAACCTCTTGGATTTTTCGAAAGCCTCGCCGATGTGTCTAAGTTTAAGTTGCTAACGTTAGCGTCTTTAGCAGCCCGGGCGTCCTCATACGCTTTCAAAACTCCGTCGAAGCGGTGGTTATGTTTCAGGTGGCTGATCAGGTCGAAGTATTAGTGCTAGTTCTCCCTCCTCGTGGAACTCGCTTGGAACATTTGTTACAAGTAACCAGCGAACTGTCTTCTTCGGAAACTTTGAAGAAGTCCCACACAATCGACACCATGTTCTTTGTTTTCATAAGCACGCTGCTGCATGCTGCATTCAAGGTGTAACGTAAATTCCCCCGTTCCCTCGTTTGCTAGTCGTTCTTTCGACCTTTTTAAGTTCATATTTCTATTTTGTATGTGTAACGTGGAAAAATAGTGCGGATATCAATTTAAGTCAGCAACTACCAAAATTATGACCGAGTTAACAAGTTGTTTTCTGACATGAGGGGGTATTCTTGATTTTTCCCAGTGAGAAAGAGATTTTCTGATTATGCCGACATCACGTGAACGCAGCATTCACTGCAGGCCATTCGGGTCTCATAGTGGGAGCGAGGCACTGCCGTGCTGACAAAAATGTATATGTTATCGGGGCTTTTCGTCATGATATCGGACTTATCGGAATTACGTCATAATTTCCTGTTATCAGCCCGATAATTATCGGCCCGATAGTTATCGTGCACCCCTAGGAAATTCCTTTGAGATGTCATGTTCATGAGTAAGCAACGTACGCAAAAGGTGACACTGACCTTGACCTGTGACCACCAAAATCTAATAAATTCATTGAGTTGAGTTCATGTGGACATTTGTGCCAAATTTGAAGAAGTTCCCTTAGGCGTTTATGAGATATTGCGTCGTTGAGAATGAGACACACGCAGAGTTACATTGACCTTTACTTTAAATAAAATTAGGTCATTGTTACATCCAAATGAATGATTGAGCCAAATTTGAGGAAATTCCCATAAGGCGTTCAGGAAAATGAGACGAACACAAGATCACACTGACCTTGACCTGCCACCACCAAAAAAGGTTTATTGTTGAGTCCAAGTGAATGTTTGTGCCAAATTATGGGCATTCTCCTTCAAGGCATTCTTGAAATATCACATTTCGAGAATGTGATAGATGTAAGGTCACAGTGTCCTTGCCCTTTGACTTATGACCGCCTTAATCTATTAAGTTCATAGTTGAGTCCAAATGTACATTCAGTGTTTCCTCTACACTCATTTAGGAGTGGTGGCCCGCCACTCCTAAATCCTACCCGACGCTCCTTCAAATGTCATTTTTTTTTTGGTTGTTTTTTTTTTTTTAAATTGCAAATACACCACCGCCGCATCACAGCACAGTCCTGCACTGCGTTGGGTGTTGCAAGTGCTGAGGCAGATAACTATCTTGCTCCGTATCTACTCTTTGGGGTAGATACCACCGC
>NW_024699016.1:0-233 GCF_008729295.1 Plectropomus leopardus | reverse complement strand
TATTACAACTGTGCTCATGGGATAGCCTACCTGCAAAGTTGCCCAGAAGGGCAAGTCTTTGGCACAGCTTCCTTGACTTGTGTTATAGCTACAACTACACCCTCCTCTGACCACTGTAATGGGCAGCTCTCTGGGCACTTCCCCAACCCTGATGACTCAAGCACGTATTACAACTGTGCCCATGGGATAGCCTACCTGCAAAGTTGCCCAGAAGGGCAAGTTTTTGGCACAGC
>NW_024699015.1:0-379 GCF_008729295.1 Plectropomus leopardus | reverse complement strand
AGATACTAAATCATTATTTTGAAAATGTTTCTCATTATTTTCATAATGATATATTAAACACCCTAAAATTCTTGACATGTCCTAAAATCCTAGAAATGCCCTGAAACCCTAAAAAAAAATCCTAAACTCCAAGAAACACAAAAAAGTGACTGATAAATCTACTTTTACCCTCTAAATTTTGAGAATTGTGCTAAACTCCCTTGAATGTCCTAAAATCCTCCAAATATTCTAAAATCTGCAAAATGTCCTAAAAGCCTAGAAATTTCCAAAAATCCAAGAAAGGTCCTAAAAACCTAGGATTCCCTATAAAATTCTAGAAATGTGCTGAAATCTATATAATGAGTATATAATGAGTATATTATGTGTATTTTGATGCTTT
>NW_024699014.1:0-716 GCF_008729295.1 Plectropomus leopardus | reverse complement strand
TATGCATTTACCTGTATATCTACCTGTATTTATTCACCTATGTATCTGCCTGTATGCATTTACGTGTGTATCTGCCTGTATTTATTCACCTGTATATCTACCTGTGTGTCTGTCTGTCCAGGTTTGTCCAGAGGAGTCCTGTCACTTTACTTAGCAGCAGCATCATCGTTCACATCATCCAGTGCGCTATCGCTGCCACCTCATTGGACCACCGAGACGCCAACTGCAGTGTCATGAAGTTTGTCCGAGACCTGATCCACACCGGAGTGTCCAACGACGTGAGTTCACTGTAGAGGACGTGTCCAATATGTCTCTGTCCTCTGAGTTTACTGCAGAGGACATGTCCACCACATTTCTCTTCTGTAAGAATTTACTGTGGAGGACATGTCCAACACGTCTCTGTCCTCTGAGTTTACCATGAAGGACATGTCCAACACATCTCTGTCCCCGCAGCACGAGGAGGACTTTGAGGTGAGGAAGCAGCTGATTGGTCAGGCCATGGAGCAGCACGGCCAGCAGCTGGTCACTCAGCTGATGCACTCGTGTTGTTTCTGTCTGCCGCCGTACACGCTGCCCGATGTGGCCGAGGTGCTGTGGGAGGTGATGGTGTTTGACAGACCGGTGAGTATTCAGAGGGCTGCCTGTCCAGGTGACTCACCTGTTGGCCCTCAGGTGTGCTCATGTTCTGCCTTCTGTTCCAGACGTTCTGTCGCTGG
>NW_024699013.1:0-632 GCF_008729295.1 Plectropomus leopardus | reverse complement strand
AATAATAATGATATTATCAATATCAATATTCTGTTGTAGTTAAAATAAAGAATCTCATATTTTATTAAAAACGTATAATTATTATTTTTATTATCATTATCTGATGAATATTCTGTTGGAGCTGATATGAAGAGTGTGTTTGTCATGAATCAGACGCTTCGTTTAGTTTTTAAAAAGTCTTTTCCCTGCAGTGGATCTCCTCACAGTGAGCGCAGGAGGAGCAGGAGGAGCAGCAGCAGTAGGAGCAGGAGGAGGAGGAGCAGCAGCAGGAGGAGGAGGAGCAGGAGGAGCAGCAACAATAGGAGCAGGAGTAGCAGCAGGAGGAGGAGGAGCTGCAGCAGTAGGAGCAGGAGGAGGAGCAGCAGCAGTAGGAGCAGGAGGAGCAGCAGCAGTAGGAGCAGGAGGAGCAGAAGCAGTAGGAGCAGGAGGAGGAGGAGCAGGAGCAGGAGCAATAGGAGCAGGAGTAGCAGCAGGAGCAGGAGGTGCAGCAGCAGTAGGAGCAGGAGGAGCAGCAGCAGTAGGAGTAGGAGAAGGAGGAGCAGGAGGAGCAGCAGCAGTAGGAGCAGGAGCAGGAGCAGGAGGAGTAGGAGGAGCAGCAGCAGTAGGAGCAGGAGGAGGAGGAGCAGCAGCAG
>NW_024699012.1:0-352 GCF_008729295.1 Plectropomus leopardus | reverse complement strand
AAAACAAAACAGAAAAATCAATAGAAAACAAAAGAGAAAACATTAAAACATTTCATACACAGTAGTAGTATATATAGTGTGTATGGTTTTTTATACTTAGGCTATACATATAATGTGTATTTGTTTACCACCTTATTTTTTCAAACTTTTTTTAAGATTATTTTTTGGGCTTTTTGCCATCATTAGATAGGACAGCTTTAAGCATGAAAGAGGTAGAAAGATGGGATGACATGCAGCAAAGGGCTGAGGTTGAAACTGAACCCATGGCTGCTGCCGCGAGGACGTAGCCTCTGTACATGGGGCGCCCGCTCTACCAACTGAGCTACAACTGAACATTTTTTTAGTTTGCAAA
>NW_024699011.1:0-252 GCF_008729295.1 Plectropomus leopardus | reverse complement strand
CAGCTCTGCTTGAAATTCCTTGATCATCTGCTTAGGTGCAGGCTCATTGAAACGTTCCTCGGGGTATGAACCCATGGGAACCTGCCACAATGACAAAAGCAAGACAGAAAATTAGTCTGACAACACTTAATTTTAAAAAGAAAAGCTTTTTTTAAAAAAATGTGGATAGGCCATAATGATCATGCTGCATGTATTTATTATCGTCAAACTTACAACATCTGTGTATTTTTCTGTAAGCAGCCAAGTCATTGC
>NW_024699010.1:0-200 GCF_008729295.1 Plectropomus leopardus | reverse complement strand
CTGCTACTGCTGCTGAGTGGGAGGTAGCTGCTACTGCTGCAAAATGGGAGGTAGCTGTCATGCTGTCATAGCAAGCGGATCTTCTGTTTGGTTCCAGTTTTAGTATCTGTGCAGCCGGAGCTGCTCGACAGAGCGGAGGCTCTGAGGGAATTCAAAAGGCTCTGAGTGAGGGGGGCCCTCTGAGAGGAACTGTGTCCTTA
>NW_024699009.1:0-329 GCF_008729295.1 Plectropomus leopardus | reverse complement strand
CCTGCACACTGGAAACTAAGACATGTTTAGCCTCTTAGCAACTGGATCAACATCGGTTTTCTTGTGCTGTTTTCACAAGCATTGAAACCTCTGAAACCTGAGAAATTTGGTCTGATTTCTCACTTTGAATATGCAAATCAAGGCAATGAGCAATGTGGCAAGAAATGTCTCACAAATTGCAAAAAATTTGTAAAATATGACAAGAAAATTACCTGAAAATTATCTGATGGGGGACTGTAGATTTTTTACCCAATTTCTTGTTGATTTTTGGCCATTTTTAATTTTTTTTTCATTACATTTTTTAATTTATTTTAATTTTAGATATTTTT
>NW_024699008.1:0-241 GCF_008729295.1 Plectropomus leopardus | reverse complement strand
AAATGTTTAATCAAAACTGAAACGCTCAACATCATACACAGCAAGTTTCCTGCAACTTCAGTGAAAATTTAAACAAAAAATGAAGAAAAAAAAAAGCTCCCTGAAGTTTTACAAAGTAAAAGTTCCACCCATACTGAGACTTTCTCTGAATGTGTAGTAGACTGCTTTCCCTGGTTTTGGTTGAATGTAATATGCACACTGTTTCATTAATTAATTTTGTTGACGATTAAAATAAAACGCT
>NW_024699007.1:0-322 GCF_008729295.1 Plectropomus leopardus | reverse complement strand
CCTTAGCTGTCCTAAAATCACCATAAACTACGGAGTATTGGATGTAGTTGCCCAGCTAGCAGCAAATGTTCCCCCAACATTGGATAACATTACCTACAAGTTGCAATAATGTTTTCAATAAAAACATTTGAACATAATGTGCAAACAATTTTAAGGATGTTTATCATTTCAAATAACGTTCCTGTAAGTTTAAATGCTGGCGAGGACGTGACGTTTTAACTGCAACATTCTGAGGATATTCTGGTGATTGTTAAGAGGTGGCAGATGATAAAATGTTCTTTAAATAAAACGTTCCCACAATGTTACATGAGAACAAAGGAAG
>NW_024699006.1:0-4309 GCF_008729295.1 Plectropomus leopardus | reverse complement strand
GAGCCACATACACTGTTGGTTTCCTTATTGATTCAGTCTGAATTAAAGAGCAGATCGATGTACTTAAATTGGCAGATTTACTGGATGTCAGGATCTCATTCCTGGCTGTTAGAGGACTACCTAAAGCTATTGCTTATATGTGTTGTTAGTTATTTCTGTGGATAGTTGTTTTGTCTTTCAGATATAACACAATCAGTGATGACTGTAGCACATTTGGTGACCTAGGCAAACTAGCACTCAAAGTGAATAATCCAGGCATTATAATTATCTGAAATGCTGCCTCGTCGGCATCTGCACTAAGTTTCATTTTCTTGAAGATGTTTCTCCTCTCATCCAAGAAGCTTCTTCAGTTCTGATCAAGGGAGTGCATGCTTTAAACCGTGTGCAGGTGTGTGCCACAGAGTCATTAAGGCCACATGTGAGTAGATGACACAAATTGGATTAGTGTGGGTCATTGGGGTTAAAAGGGTTCAGGGGCCTCATGTACAGAGAGTGTGTAAGCACACAATCATGGCGTACGATCTTTTCCACGCTCATCCGTTGACGACACTTAGAGGTGATGCAGGGAAACTTTTTAATAACGTCAAAACAATGACTCTCTCTATCAGTGAACTTTTAACACTTCCACCTGTCAGCAATTAGATGAATTGATATGAAAGCATGCAGGAAATGGTGGAGAAAATAAAGTTAAGAATAATGGCAACTTTAGCATTATTAGAAGATATTGCACTGGGCTTTCTAGCGACAGAGGCATTCCAGAGGGAGCTGGCCGACTGATCGGGACTGTGCCAGTCGACCCTGTGCCGAGCCCTCTAGCTTTATGGGACTGAATTATCCACATGTCAGCCAGGTCTATCAAATTCCCATACAGTGGAGTTAAACAGGCCGACTTTAAAGCGCAATTCACAGTGAGAGCCAGTTTTCCTAATGTAAATGGAGCCATCGGCTGCACACATTGCTATAAAAGCATCATCACAGGGTGAATATATCCACGTTAACAGGAAGCATTTTCATTTGATCAATGTACACATAATAAGTGATGCGCAAATGCAATTCAGCGCAGGACTCATTCATTCTAACGAGGAGCATGGTTGGGAACAGGCTACAAGCTGGCACGGTGCACAAATAATTTATTTGTTTAAATATCCTAATATTAATCCCCCGATGCGCATTGAGGATGTGCACCCCCGAATTTCATCCATTACTCGTCAGGTTTCAATTTGCTTTAAAACTTTGTACTAGAATATTTAGCATTGAGATGCCCACTTACTCCCAGGTACAAAATCAATGTGTTTTTAGTAATTTCCTGGTTTCAGTTACTCTATTGTTTTGTTCCTATTTTTTCAATTGCCATGTGAGCATTGCATGCATGAGTTAACAAACACATTGTCATAACATTGGGATTTGCATCCAGGGAAAGAGGTTTTGTTGCACCTGTTTGGGTGGGACAGCTGATGTGGATTTTTTATTTTTCAACCACGATTGGTTTGCACAGTTAATTGCAGAATTTTCATCATAAATGTGCATAACCACCTACAATTTAAACCTGATACAAGGAAAGTCTACAAAAACTGAAATGAATATATATTCAGTTTGTACACTGTACACTTACACTGTAGATTTAGGTTTCAAGTGGCTTTAATATTTTGTACTGGAATATTTAGCATTGAGATGCCCACTTAATCTCAGGTACACAATCAGCTTTTTTTTATTTTTTTTTTAGAAAGGTCATGGTTTCAATTACTGCTGTGTGAGCGTTGCATACATGAGTTAACAAACATTCAAACTTGTTTCATCCAAGGTTGCACTGAACCAGTATCGTCCCATTGCTGATTGGAGTACGTCTAACTAAGATGCAGACTCACAGTGTGATCCAGACATGTTGGAGAAACTCCTAGCTGAACTATATCATGTCTCACAAGGTATGTAGCAAAGTGGAATCACACTCTGTGAACTGGTCTGAAATAGAGGATGGGAAATGTCAATAGGGATGACATTTTACTGTAGGATGACACGGAAGTTAGCATCGCCCTGGTTCCCTCTGTCAAAGAGACCAAAGGATTTTTTTATTGGTTTTTGGATTATGGCAGAAAATAAACTCTTTGCCAAATAAATGTTAATACATGTTTTGTTCAGTTAGCTAATCTTAACAAATAGGATTTTGAGACCTAAATGCAATCAGCAGAAGCTAAAAGCTATGACTGAACAGTTGCACAATTTGTTGCCTACGCAAGGAGGCTTTAATGCGGTATTCGGTGCAGCCCGGCATAATTACATTCTGTAGTATCTTTAGCAACTCTTTAGTTACCGCTTTTTTTAATATGCGTACAAAAGTCTGTGTTTGCGAGTGGGTATTTACTATAATATTTACTATATTTGCAGTTTGTGTTGTAGAACAAACTGGTAAAGCCTCTTACTCTTTTGTTAACCTGAGACCTTATTTCAGCCATCTAACCTAAAATCCATTTAAAATATCCATTGACTTTGAGATGAGAGGTCCCGGAAATTCAGGATTGCTAACTTATTTGCGGGTTTCAGTAAAGGAAAATGTAATAGTTAGTTTCCTCAGTTTCAGGACTAATTTTTAATAGCACAGTTCTTTGAGTGGTACCCAGCAGATTTGATATTCATCAGATAAAACCTGCAGGAGCAGTCCATCAAAGAAGAAAGCATGTGATTTTCATGGCATTTCATGTTACTAGTTGGGGGCGCTATAAATAATGGTAACGGCTGTCATGTAGATGTGTTCAGGGTGACGTGAAGTTTGGTAGAGATTGGACCATGTCCCTAAGAGGTATAAACTACTCCCTGTTTACTTCCTAGGTCATGTTGAGACATGGAAATGTTTGGCCCAGCAACGCCCACACAGTGTGACAAAAACTCACAGACTGAATAACTTTTGTCTTCCCTGGCCTTTTGAGAGGATTTGTAACATTTTGAAGTCAATTCAGATGAAATCTGTGGGAGAAGATCGAAAAGTTATGACCTCTGTAAAGTGTTACATGTGCCTACCGATTTTCGTTAATGGAGGTGAAAGCAGGCATGGGGGCTGTTGCGCACAAATGGTGTAGGGGGTGTTCTAGAGCCATTTTTTAATATTTGCATCTGAACGCTTAAAATATCAAAATTTTCACCAGACATGATAAGGCTGCAAAATCTCTTGAGTTTTTGAGTATGATAAAGCCCTCAAAAGGCAATTTATTTATACAAATGATAATAAGAAAATAATATATCCTTGGATTTCAATATGGTGCTCAGGCCCTAATAAAGTGACAAACTCACATACCCTCACATTTAAGAATCTATAAGTCTGACATCTTTTTTTTTGTCTTGCAAACATTATTGATAGTTTGAGTTTTCTGTGATGAATTCTAAAGGGCAGACACACTGGTTGAAGCTTCAATCAGCACAAGCTAATACAAGCAAAAGTATAAGTATACAATCATGATTACATTTACAACAAACATGAGTACAATAAATGAGTACGGCATAAATATAGATGAGTACAACAACAAACTTAGACAACAGACTACAACAAAGACAAGTATAACAAAGACAACAAATGAAGACAAGTACAACAAAGACGAGTGCCTGGGTCAGCCCAGACAGAGACCAGACTAAATGCAGACTAACTGACACAGAACACAGAAAGCTGGCTGACACAGATCACATAGAAAGGTAGTAGTATTTATACAATGCTGTGACATCGATGATAGGTATCTGTTAAAAACATGTCAGGTACAGGAGTTCCTTGAGAAGTGTTGCATATATTTGTGTTGCTAAATTTACTGGCACTGGTCCAGCTCAGGTATCCATGGTCAAACATAACTTTAAGGCACAAAGACTTTGCCATGGACAGATAGGTGCTTCCTTGAGATAGATACATACTTCTTACAGGGGATACATAATCATAAAAATGCATACTAAGAATGACATACTTAATAACATCTGAATTGTGTATGACTAAAAGCTGACAATAGTCTGAATAATTGATCCTATTTGTTTCTCCTGTACTTATTACAGAAAAGGAAGACATAGATGACCAAGAAGAACAGAAAACTACTGTGGAGGGACAACAGGGACGCCTGCAGGACAAAAAAGATGGATGCAAACAAAGTATGGCAGTGGCGCATTATGCATGTTAAGAAATATTCAAGACATCCACAACCATTCTATCACAGCAATAGAGTAGGATTGGATTTTAACATAGCATCCAGCACAAAAAAAAAATTTGACTCACAATTAGTGACAAACGCTGTCATACTTGAGGTCTGTGACTTTGCTAAAACAGTAAACAAGGGTAAAAGTC
>NW_024699005.1:0-2548 GCF_008729295.1 Plectropomus leopardus | reverse complement strand
ATGCAGACTCCAGCGTTCACACGATCACCTGCAGACTCCAGCGTTCAAACGATCACCTGCAGACTCCAGCGTTCAAACGATCACATGCAGACTCCAGCGTTCACACGATCACCTGCAGACTCCAGCGTTCACACAATCACCTGCAGACTCCAGCGTTCACACGATCACCTGCAGACTCCAGCGTTCACACAATCACCTGCAGACTCCAGCATGTCACGATCACCTGCAGACTCCACAGCGTCCACCTTCACCTTTTTATTTTTAACTACAAGCACAACATTTTCTGTCAATAAATATAATTTTTATAATGTTAATGTAATAATTTTTTATAATTTAAGGGAACAAATTTAAAAAAGTTTGAGGGAACTTATTCAATACTAAGAGTCACTTCAGGGAACACATTTTTCATTTGAAATAAGAGTAATTTACATTTTAAAAAAATGAAGGAAGTGCAGATTAATGAAAAAAATCAAACATTTTCAACAAAAAGATCTTGAGGGACCAAATTAGGAATTTAGGGAACAAATAATGTAGTGGAACACATCAAAACTTTGTGGGAACTCGTTTATTTTAGAAGCTAAAAAAATGACAGAAACGGAAACACTGATAAGGGCAAAATTTTATAAAAATGTTTGAGAAGGTGAGTGAATCTGTGACTACAGAAAACAAATTAAGGAATCTGAAGAAAGAAAACAGGAAGTTTAAGGGAACGGATCGAGGGAACATGCCTTGACCAATCAGCAGCCAGGAGCTGGTGAGGTCATCAGTGGAGGACCACTGGGATGTCGAGTTGTATATGATTGTTTACTGTTTGTATATTGTTTATTATTTGTAAACTGTTGTATGCATATTGTTGTTTATTATTTGTATATTGTTGTTTATTATTTGTATATTGTTGTTTGTTATTTGTAAATTTTTCTATGACATTTACTGTTTATATATTGTTCTGTGTTTATTATTTTTATATAATGTTGTTTATTGTTTGTCTTTTGTTGTTTATTGTCATGTTTTTGTCTTTTGTTGTTTATTTTTCTTGTCTTGTTTGCAGTGTTGTTGTTGTTTTTTGTTGTTGTTTTCTAAATAATTCCGGGGTATGTATGGAATAACTGATAAACACATATGAATAAAAAAATAAATGTGTTTGTTTGTTTGTTTCTGTTTGTTTTTTGTTTTAGATTTTGTGTTTTGAATATGGTGCATTAAAAAAGTTTGTTTGTGAGGAGTTTGTGGTTTTGACAGACGGAAAATATTAAAAAAAGTAAACATGATCAATAATAAACATGATAAATAAATAAATCTGCATTTTGACGAGTAGAGACGATCAGTTTGTTCAGATTTGGCGACAGAACGCAGATTAACACGAATCAGCGTTTGAACAGATTAAAACGTCTCATAAAAGTTTATAAATATCTCAAATCTGCTCGACCTCTGACCCCATGATGTCATCAACACACACACACACACACACATACACACACACACACACACACGAAAAGACCAATGTTTGACGTCTGAGATTAACGTCAGAATCCTGAAGAAAAAAGATAATTTTAAATTCTGACTTTTACATTTTCAGAGTTTTAACTTTTTTATTTTTCCCTAAAATCTGACATTAATGTAAATGTTTGAATATTCTCACTTTAATCTTTGCGACAGATCTTTTAAATTTGGAAACAATCTTTTCTGATGATAACGACCGTTTTTCCTCCAAACTGGCGATAAATTAAAATTCTGCTCAATCTATTATTTTATTTTTGTCACAACAAATATCACTTAAATTGCTGATTTAATTTCAGAATGTCGACTTTGTTCAGAGACATAAAACTTCTTAAACTTCTTTTTGGGAAATTTACTCTTCAGATTCTGTCACTGTTTTATTTTTTTTTAATTTTGAGCTCTCGCATTTATATTCTCACATTTTAGACTTTAAAAGAATGTGGACTGTCATCTCAGAATTGAGATTTAAACTCTGGATTTGACTTTTTTTCTAAATTTGATTTTAGTTAAATAAAATGTGGACTTGATTCTCAGAATTCTAACTTTAGTTACACAGACTACACAACATGTGTAAAACACTTTTTGTTTCTCAGAATCCAAACATTTATACATATTTTCTGATCATAACCATATAAACATGTCAGAATTCTGACTGTAATCTCAGGAGGTGATTTTTTCTCCTCTTGTGGCACTAACAGTCCTCCATACTCCCCGTGTCGGGCACTGATGGTCCTCCGTACGGGACCACAGGACCGGTTTGGAGCGTGCGTGTGATGAACAGGTTAAACTGGTAACGTTGGCAGACAGCACTGTGGCGAGCAGCATGGCACACGAGACGTCAATAAATACATAAATAAATAAATAAACAAACACTGTGATTGGTCAGTCCGTGTCCGGCTCCGCTGGCTGTTATTTGATGTTCTTCAGCAGAGACGTGCGAGCGTTCACCACCGCCTTGAAGGCGTCCTCGCAGCCCGGCGCCACGCACTTATCAGGGTGCAGCAGGACCGCCAACTTCCTGTACGCCTTATTCACTTCCTCCCTGGAAACA
>NW_024699004.1:0-265 GCF_008729295.1 Plectropomus leopardus | reverse complement strand
ATGTGGATGTAACAGTTTTTATCATCATTTTATCATCATGTTTTTTTTATCATTATTTAAAACCTCTCCAACCATGTCTATTGCACACTTTTTGATTAACTCGGCATCAACAAATGGTTTTTTAGCTTTTGCTAAATTCCATGTCACTTGCAGGGATGCAGCTGTGGCGTTCTCCTGTGCGGAGGCTGATTTTACCATGGTTGAAACGGAGTGCTTGTATGAGGCCATCATGTTCGCAATTTTTTGTTTGCGTTGGTCTGAATTG
>NW_024699003.1:0-553 GCF_008729295.1 Plectropomus leopardus | reverse complement strand
TCATCATTGAGTCCAAGAAAATGTCTGTATGAAATCTGAGAAATTCCTTGAAGGTGTTCCTGAGATATCACGCTCATGAGAATGAGATGGAAAAGGTCCCACAGTGACCTTGATCTTTTACCCCCAACAACAAATCAGTTCATTTATATACATATCGGTCCAAGTTAACGTTTGTGCCAAATTTGATGAAATTCCCTCAAGATACCCTTGAGATATCACATTCGAGAATGAGACAGATGCAAGGTCACACTGACCTTGACCTTTGACGTATGACCACCAAAGTCTAATCAGTTCATTCTTGAGTCCAAGTGGATGTTTCTACAAAATATGAAGAAATTCCCTTAAGGCGTTCTTAAGAATCGGATGAAAGAAGGTCACAGTGACCTTTGACCACCAAAATTGAATCAGTTCACTGTTAAGTGGCCAATTAGACATTAGTGCCAAATTTGAAAAAAAAAAAAAAAATCCCTCAAAGTTATCTTGAGATATTGCTTTCATGAGAAGAGAGCTGCGAGAAAACAGTAACCTTGACCTTTGACACCACAATCTAATC
>NW_024699002.1:0-361 GCF_008729295.1 Plectropomus leopardus | reverse complement strand
ATTATAGATTACTGTTATTACCAGTCCCTGCCTGCAGCTGTTCTGTTACAGCATGATAACCCGCCACTTACAGTCTGCCGTATAAACGAGGGTTTGAGGAGGTCTGGGTCCGTACCTGGCGTGAGGACCTCCTCGGTGCCGGTGTACGAGGAGAACACCTGACCCATGAACTGCTGCTGCTGCTCCCTGTAGTTGTTCTGCAGGTAGTCCATCAGCATCACGTATCCGGCCTGCTGCATCGTCATCACCTCGCAGAACATCTCCAGCTGCAACAACAACAACAACAACAACAACAACAACAACAACAACAACACACAAACAGTCAACAACAACAACACACAAACAGTCAACAACAACAACA
>NW_024699001.1:0-332 GCF_008729295.1 Plectropomus leopardus | reverse complement strand
CCAGATGTTAGCGGGTGTTAGCATATTTTTTGTGCAGCGGGAATGAGGCTATATACAGGTCTCAGGATCCAGACCCTTACAACTATAGACAGTTTATAAATGTTATGCTTCATTAATTCACTCAGGGTTGCAGTTGTTCATCAGGTGGAACTTTTTGCCTGAGGGTGGCGACAGAGGAAAGCTCAGGAGGTTTCCACGGTCATTGGCAACATCCTTTGCAGACTTTATTGAATCTTGAGGCAGGCTCCTGAACTGCTGGACTCCTGAATGGGGTGGTTTAGGGGGGGGGGGGGCGTGCTTGCCCTCCTGCTAGTGACATTATCTCTTAACAT
>NW_024699000.1:0-263 GCF_008729295.1 Plectropomus leopardus | reverse complement strand
TAGCTCGTTGCCTTCTTCCCATGTTTTTGAAAGAATTCAATGTGCTCATGTTTCAAAGGGTTAAACACTACATTTCTTCTGTTATTTTTACATGATTGGAAACTGTTGCACCTTTTTAAACACTCAACTGAAGTCGAAACATGTTTACCATTAATCTCTGAGACCTTTTCAGTGTTATATTATATGCACACGCTGTTACATTTATCCTTATGCCAGCATTTTATGGTACATATCAGTGTTTTTACCCCAAATTAAGGCCTTAA
>NW_024698999.1:0-300 GCF_008729295.1 Plectropomus leopardus | reverse complement strand
CTCATGGCTTCATCCAAGAACTCACACACACTTTTTCTGCTGCTAACGTTGCCTGCAACTTTATCTCTTTTGTCACAACATGATACGATGTTGCATATATTGTTAATGCAACTGATTCCAAATCCCAAGTATTTTATCACATGTTATTCTGGGAGCTGATTGTAATATTACTGTCTTAACACTTTAGAAACTGTACAAATTAACCCTTTGAAACATGAGCAAATTGACTTGATTTCTACCAAAACATGAAAGGAAGGCAGTGATGTATTTAACAAGAAATGACCCCCCAAAAGGGAGACA
>NW_024698998.1:0-227 GCF_008729295.1 Plectropomus leopardus | reverse complement strand
AGCAGTTTCATGTTACAAATCAGAGTTTCTTTAATGCTGTTTGGCATTTAAGAGACGGGATGTTAACTCACCTGTTAATGTGTGCTCACCTTTTCTCTGATCCAGACGTTCAGGAGGTTTTTACTGGGAGCCGAATTATCAGCAGAGGTCTCTTCCTCTCCAGAACAAATGGACCCGGTGATTAAAAGCTGTAAAAACACTGAATGAAGCAGTTTCACCTTTAAAAA
>NW_024698997.1:0-406 GCF_008729295.1 Plectropomus leopardus | reverse complement strand
TGTGTGTGTGTGTGTGTGTGTGTGTGTGTGTGTGAGAGAGAGACAATGGCCCTCTCATGTTGATGCAAGTATGCTTTATGTACAACTATGCATCCTTAATGTGTGTGTGTGTGTGTGTGTGTGTGTGTGTGTGTGTGTGTGTGTGTGTGTGTGTGTGTGTGTGTGTGCCCAGCGATGGCCTGTTAGATTGAGCTGTCAGTCGGCAACCAGCAGATGAAGATTAATGGAGCGTGCAAACAATAAGAGGCTGGCAATGATCATAAATATGCTAATGGGCATTATCAATACACACTCAGTGACACGCACAAGAGTGTGTGCGTGTGTGCGTTTGTGCATATGTGCGTATGTGTGTGTGTGTGTGTGTGTGTGTGTGTGTGTGTGTGTGTGTGTACAGTATTCATGCAGG
>NW_024698996.1:0-220 GCF_008729295.1 Plectropomus leopardus | reverse complement strand
TTTCTGTATACCAAAGCAGGATGACACTGCTAACAGAGCTAACAGGCCGCTAACTCACCAGAATAGTCCAGAAAGATCGGGAACACTCGTCCGCATCGCTCCCGTGATCAGTTTCACTTCTACCAGGTGCTACCAGGTGAGTTTCCCTCCACACTCGGTTTGTAACGACAGTACTATCACACTTCAACACAAAATGTCATCACATTTAGTCACGAAGAGG
>NW_024698995.1:0-259 GCF_008729295.1 Plectropomus leopardus | reverse complement strand
TTCCATATGCCCTCTGTTGATATCTCTCTTCCTAAAATGAAAGCAAAAGGACCACAGATAAATATTGAAGGCCCTGAAGTTAAAGGTGGAAAGCTAAACATGCCCTCAGTTGATGCTTCTTTGCCCCAAATAAAATCTCCCAATGTAGATATTAGCCTCAAAGGTCCTGATCTTAAAGGAGGAAAGGTCAACATCCCAACTGTTGACATTTCACTTCCTAAAGGAAAAGTTGAGGGTGACATAAATGTTGAAGGCCCTG
>NW_024698994.1:0-1814 GCF_008729295.1 Plectropomus leopardus | reverse complement strand
CCAGATTTTAACTGAAACATTTCTTAGAATGAATAAAGTGTAAAGAGGGTAACATTTGGGGAAAAAAAGACTCTAATTGGAGTGTTTGACTGCAATGACTTGGGTTTGACAAAAACACTATTTAGCATAAATGAAAATACCAGTATTTTACCAATATAAAGAAAGCCCTCAATTAAAACTCAGCCATCTATGGAGTAAATAAATGAATTATTTTTTAAATTGATTCTCTATGATCACAGAGGGGAAGGTGTGTCTCTTGATCAGCTGTATACTCTTTGACTATGTGGTGGTGGCAGCGGGGTTGGTGGCAGTTGGCAGGCAATACAAAAATGCAGAAGTACAGCCTGTAGTTTAAGTAACAGTCCCAAGAACCACCAGGGGAGGGAGAGATATCCAGGTGCTGGTTAGTTGGAGTAAAGTTTAGCACAGTTCATCTACACAAACTACATATCTGGTTGAAAATCTGCGAAATATCCCTTTAAATGTGAACCCAGGATGTCACATTTAGCCCTGTTCTCTCCCGCTTTCAGGTTGTTGTAGCAACAACTCAAAGGAAAATATTAGTGTCTCACATTTTGGGACAAACCAGTTTATTGTTTACCAGCACAGATCCCCCTTTACAACCAAAGACTGTTTCCTGACAAGCAACAACTCTTAAGTGGCAGATTCATAATAGATAATCAACGACCAGCCGAGACTCCCGATGTTAATAATAAAAGATGTGCAAGAAAGCATGTCTTTATAATTGCGTGTGCTGCATCAACATGCTGTTTGCAGCACCAAAAGAAAAGAAAATGGATCAAGGTTGAAATTTTTGAGCCCAGAGCACTTTAATAAACTTGATTCCTTTACTCTCTATTACTTTAAAACAGCAGACAATATTATTTTCATAACAAGTATTGATTAATTCTGTGCCATAGCTCTCTCAGCAAATTAAGCAGTGTGTGAGTCATGGAAATTTTTGCACTTAAAGCATCTGGGTATCTGTTTGTGCACAGTTATGTACATGCATGTGTGTTTATGTAGATGTCCATTTTATGATGACAAATTAGCACAACAAATACTATATTTACATGTATGAGAATTGGGGTCAAGAAAATTGCAGCACAGAAATGCCAGAAGTACAGTATGTTTAAAGTTATTACATTTTTGACATTAAAAAAAATGTTGCATGGAAAAAAATCAACATTGGGCTTATAATCATGAAAGCCTATTTGTAAGGGTCTTAACGGAATAATGAAACTAATATTTAACTTTATTTTGTATTGCATAAGTAAGTTAACAATTAAGAAGGCAAGCCAAGACAATTTTATTTATACAGCAGGATTTAATACAAGTAAATTGAATGTCTTTGACATTAAAACACTTACACAGCAACAAATAACTTCCATGAAAGAAAATAAAAATTCATTAACAAAGTGCTTTACAGACATGAGCAAGCAATCAAATGGAATCGTGAAAAAAATAACATATTGGAAGCTTAATTTATTGATTCTTTTTTTCATTCATTTCTGTGTAGACCATCACAATCTTTCACACTAAATATTAGCTGGCATCTGTACAATGTACCGTGCATGATCAAAGCCTAATAGAAAAAAAGAAAGTCTCTAAAGTAAAATTACAAAGTGCTTTACAGACACAGAGATCACAAGTAATAAGGCAATAAAACAACATAGAATATCAATAAAAACTATTTAAAGAACACGTTTTGAAAATAATAGAAACAGAATAAACTTAGGGCATATGAACGCTAGTTTATAAAATATGTTTATGTACTGTAAGTGTGTGTGTGTGTGTGTGTGTGTGTGTGTGTG
>NW_024698993.1:0-291 GCF_008729295.1 Plectropomus leopardus | reverse complement strand
AAGTCATCTATGAAAGTGACAAAATATTTTGACCCACTTATAGATTCCGTCTGCATGGGACCACAGACATCACTCTGAATCAGCTGCATCCTGCGCTCAGAACGTATTTCTCCAATCGACTTGAATGGCTTTTTAGCCAGTTTGCCTTCCACACATCCTTCACAGAAGGGAACCTCTTCATCTGCAGAGAAGTCCACTCCATTCACCAGATCTTTTAGTTCCTTCAGCTTGGTAGTGTGTCCAAGGCGCTGGTGCCGCAAGCTAGCAGCTATTGATGCACTGTGAAAGACA
>NW_024698992.1:0-307 GCF_008729295.1 Plectropomus leopardus | reverse complement strand
TGAACTGCAATATGTGTTATCAAAATACTCACCATATTGCATTTTTTAAAATTCCCAATAATATTGTATCCAATTCAATGTTATTTAGAAAGCTCATTGTCACAAATCACAGTTTGCCTCAGAGGGCTTTACTACATAACACATCCCTCTGTCCTTGAACCCTCACAGCAGATAAAATAAAAAAAACTCCCCACAAAACCTTTCACAAAGAAATGGTGGTTGAAATTTAAGGAAGAGCAACTGAGGAGGGAACGGTCTCCCAGGACGGACAGACGTACAATAGATGTCCTGTAAACACAACAGATAA
>NW_024698991.1:0-577 GCF_008729295.1 Plectropomus leopardus | reverse complement strand
TTCAGCGTAGTTTTTTATTTTCTTTTGTGCCTCCTTGCTCATGTTTTTTGCCATGTAATGAGCAGCAACAGCTGTTTCTCACTGATGAGACAGAATGGAAGAAAATAGCAATTAGTAACAGGAAATTCACACTGAGAGGTTGTCATAAACAATGTACAAACAATATATATAGGTATTAGCACACTCCTTATGTTTGTAGCATATTTCAAGTCATACTGCAGTCCACATTTATAGATTTCTGTGGCTCTGTGGAGGGAAACTGCATGGACAGCTGCAAGGGCGTGGACTGTTGCCTGTGTGAGGAGGTGAACAAAAGGACATCTTTCATTTAGACATTGAAGTAGTCTGTCATGTAGCAGTTAACAAGATATTAACCATAAGTTAAAGACTGACAATAGTAATAATACAAAATATGTTAACATGATAAATTAAAAAAAAAAATTACCTCTGGCAGAAGCACATCCATAACAAATGCCACTTGATGACGTGACATGTGGTTGCCTGTGCTTCAACCAGGCTTGTCAAGAAGCCCAGCACTCTGTCCAGCTGCTCATTCTCCTCAAAGAAAATTCTGACT
>NW_024698990.1:0-543 GCF_008729295.1 Plectropomus leopardus | reverse complement strand
GGAAAGGTAAACAAGTGTATCGTCTGCATACATTGAAATGGAGTGTGATGTGTGGCCAATTTGAATTGGAGCAACTAATGTGCTTTGTCGTATGTATTGGGCTAGCGGTTCCAGTGATAAATTGAAAATGGCAGGAGATTCTATCAAGAAATAGAAGTCCGCCTGGCAAGCCTGTCTTTTGAGCATCAGCTATGATGTGTAAAAGTCGGCGAACATTGTCTGATGCTAACCGTCCTTTAAGGAAGCCAGTTTGATCCGGATTAATTAACTTTCCTGTGACTTTGTCCAGACGCCTAGCAATAACTTTGGAGTAAATTTTAATATCTGCGTTAATTAGTGATATAGGGCGGTAACTTGCACAGTTCTGGGGGTCCTTGCCAAGTTTATGAAGCACTGAGATAAGAGCTGTATTAAGATCTTTGTGGAAGTATCCCTTTCTTATAGCGGAATTAATAGTGTCTAACCAAATCGGACCTATAATATCCCATAGTTCTAAATATAGCTCAGCAGGGATCCCATCAATTCCTGGGGAGCGCCCCCTAT
>NW_024698989.1:0-699 GCF_008729295.1 Plectropomus leopardus | reverse complement strand
CCTTCACTGCCAGTACTTTTCCACTCACCTCACTCTGCTCTGCTCTACCTGCTAGCCACGCCCACTGCTGCAGCCTGCTCTCCCCTCAGCTGCAGCTCATCTCCAATCAGTGCAGTATTTAAGACTCTCCAGTTCACTCACTCTTTGCCAGATTGTTCCTCTGCCATGCATGACTTTCCAGCGTTCCTTTGCCAGATTTCCTGTTGCCGACTCAGCCTGTTCCCGACCAACCCTCCGTGCCTGCCACCCGGTGTACCTACCTGCCTTCTGTCCCTGACCACGTGCTTCGCTTCGGCGTTCCGCATCTCTGACGGCTTCACTGGCAAAGACCTCCCCGCTCGACCACGACGATCCTTCAGCCTGCTCCTCGACGGTACCGTTGCATCCTCGGACTGTTTCCTCGGCTACGGATCTCCTGCCTGTCCCCGACCACGACCCAGCGTTTTGCCCGACGACGTTTCCACACGTGTTGTCGGTTCTTCGAGCTACGGGGTTTCCTACTCTCCAGCCACAGTGAGTTCCAGCTTCGTGTCTTCACCTCGTTGGATTACCAGAGACATTAATTGGGTAATTCACCCGAAGAACGGACTGAACATTTGTGAGCTGATCTTTATTTGTGCTGGCGAAAATAAAGCTTATTACCAACTGACTTTGAGTGTTGGCGTACTGCTTCTGGGTTCATACACACCCCGTTTCAGT
>NW_024698988.1:0-255 GCF_008729295.1 Plectropomus leopardus | reverse complement strand
TGGTCATTTTTTCAACATGCTAAGCATGTATCGCAAAAAATTCTCAAAATTTGACAAGTCCCAGCTGGAAACAGCATAGAAGAACCCCCTTAGACATGCCATAGCACAGAAAGCTTCAGAAATGGCCAAAAATACCATAAGTTGGCATATTGTTTTTTATTTGTATTGTTTTTTGTTTTTCTCGTCACTCAGAACATTCTAAGAAGGATCAAGAGGCAAACACCCAGGGATCGTAGAAAAAGGTTAAAACTGCTC
>NW_024698987.1:0-439 GCF_008729295.1 Plectropomus leopardus | reverse complement strand
AATTTTACTTTATTTTGAAATTAAGTATTTTTATTTTTTTCATGAGAATTTTACCTTATTTTGAATTTTAGTGTTTTCCTTTTTTAAAAATGAATTGTACCTAATTTTGGACTAAATGAATATATTTAAAGGTCCAGTGTGTAGGAGTTAGGGGATATATTATCAGAAAGTGAATCTAATCTAATCTGTGTGTTTTCTTTAGTGTTAATCAGCTGAAAATAACAACGGTTGTGTTTTCGTTACCTCAGAATGAGCCGTTTCTGTCTACTTGAGGAGTAGGTCCTCCGCCATGTTTCTACAGGAGCCCAGAACGGACAAACCAAACACTGGGGGCAGTTAGGCACATTCACGTTTTTGCATCGGTCACCGAAGTTCTCCCGCACGCTCTGCGTACACGAGAAGTTTCAGTTGTGCAACCTCCGCGCTAAAATCCAACACA
>NW_024698986.1:0-401 GCF_008729295.1 Plectropomus leopardus | reverse complement strand
GTGGTTTTCAGTTCTTTGTGGAACATGTCATATTTTGACATTTTTTCCATACTATAGCCTTGCATCTTCAGTCATTTTTTGGTCATGCCAAATTATGGCGTTTTTGGCCCTTTGTACAACTTATGTTGAATGGCATGTCTCGACAGGCTATTTAATGTATTTTAAAGTGGTTTTCAGCTCTTCTTCTGACATGTCACATTTTGACATTTTCGCCATACTATAGCCTTGCATCTTCGGTCATTTTTTGGACATGCCAAAAAATTGTGTTTTTTGCCCTTTTTACAACTTTCTTTGCAATGGCATGTCTCGACAGGCTATTTAATGTGTTTTAAAGTGGTTTTCAGCTTTTTTTGGGACTTGTCATATTTTCACATTGTCGCCATACTATAGCCTTGCATCTT